>NC_057798.1:479941291-479951800 GCF_018294505.1 Triticum aestivum | reverse complement strand
CGGGCCAGTGCTCCTCCGAGTGTTGGTCCAAACTAGAGCACCATGCGGGACCGTCCCTTGGCGACTTTGGTTATGTTGGTACCTGTACGCTTTGCTTATCCGGTGTACCCTGAGAACGAGATATGTGTAGCTCCTATCGGGATTTGTCGGCACAGTCGGGTGGTCTTGCTGGTCTTGTTTTACCATCGTCGAAATGACTTGTAAACCGGGATTCCGAGACTGGTCGGGTCTTCCTGGGAGAAGGAATATCCTTCGTTGACCATGAGAGCTTGTGATGGGCTAAGTTGGGACACCCCTGCAGGTTATTATCTTTTGAAAGCCGTGCCCACGGTTATGTGGCAGACGGGAATTTGTTAACGTCCGGTTGTAGAGAACTTGACAATTGACTTAATTAAAATGCATCAACCGCGTGTGTAGCCGTGATGGTCTCTTCTCAGCGGAGTCCGGGAAGTGAACACGGTTTGGGTTATGAATGAACGTAAGTAGTTTCAGGATCACTTCTTGATCACTTCTAGGTTCTCGACCGATGCATTGCTTCCCTTCTCACTCTTACTTCTATATGTTAGCCACCATATATGCTTAGTGCTCGCTGCAGCTCCACTACCTTACCCCTTTCCTACCCATGAGCTTAAATAGTCTTGATCTCGCGGGTGTGATATTGTTGAGTCCTCGTGACTCACAGATTCTACCAAAACAGGTGCAGGTGCCGAGGATACCAGTGCAAGTGGCGCAACCGAGCTCAAGTGGGAGTTTGACGAGGACCTTGGTCGTTACTATGTTTCATTTCCTGATGATCAGTAGTGGAGCCCAGTTGGGACGATCGGGGATCTAGCATTTGGGGTTATCTTCTTTTCATTTGTATTTCACCGTACTCGGTCTATGAGTGTATTTCGAATGATGTATGAATTTATTTATGTATTGTGTGAAGTGGCGATTGTAAGCCAACTCTCTTTATCCCATTCTTGTTCATTACATGGGATTGTGTGAAGATGACCCTTCTTGCGACAAAACCTACAATGCTGTTATGCCTCTAAGTCGTGCCTCGACATGTGAGAGATATAGCCGCATCGTGGGCGTTACAAGTCCCCCGCCCCCTACATTATGACAAGTATTTAGACCAGAGTTGCAAAAGCCACACATTAGCCCCAAATTATAATCAATGTTCTACATTATGATATCTTCTTCAAGTATCCATATTGATGCGGAGCATCCCACGTTCATCCCCATGTACACTCCGACTACTCTCCAAGCCCTAAGGATACATAATATGAGACCTCGACTATGCGCCATTGGACACAAGGTGAATTCACTCCTCTTCGAACCGTCACTTTCCACGTGCGAGACATGGTTGCTACTTCAAGCGCGGACCTTGTGCATAATCAGGTACACCCGAGGAGACCATGGAGAACCCAAGGACAAAGGCCGAGCGTGCGCAGAAGCATGAAAGAGGAGAAGGAAGAAGAGCCAGCTGCTATAGCCCGGACATCCGACCACATTCCCCGGACATCCGGCTCCTCCCGAAGCCCCGGACATCCGGCCTCTTTGCCCGGAAATCCGGCTCCTACTATCCAGAGAGCACCAGAGTCGACCAAGTCAGCCCGGACATCCGGCCCCTAGGCCCGGACATTCGGCCCGTCGTGAGCCGCCGGACATCCGGCCCCGCGCCCGGAAATCCGGCGCCCCATCACAGAAGCTGGACCCTGGCAGCCCGGACATCCGGCCCCAGCGCCCGGACATCCGGCGTCTCATGAAGGCCCGGACATCCGGCCCGACGCCCGGACATCCGCCCCCCCTGCCTGCGTGCAGCTCATCCGGGCCGAGTCCCATGTACCCCTTCGTCCCATAGACTATATATACTCCACCCCCTCCTCCTAGTTAGGGTTAGCGTTGATTTAGCTCAAGTTAGAGATAGAGCTTCGCTCATCCATCGGATCTCCTCCTCGTGAGAGACCGCGGCCTCTTCGGAGTAGATCCTATCGGATTCAAGACCCCCTCGTGGGAAGATCCCCTTGTGGATTCAAGCCCTCCTCGCGGAGAAGATAGGTTACCTTTGTATCCTTACCTTTGTCGACTTTGGATCTCGTGTATCTCTTTGTGTTCTTTGATCTAGCATTTGTGTGACCGATTCCTTGTTGGTTGAGTGTTTTCCCTCGTTCCTCCCCATGATTTCCTAGTGTTCTTCCGCTTGTTCTTCGTGTCTCCCCGTAGGATCCACTCCAAACGTGAAAGATCGACGCTATAGGGTTCCACTCTACATCGTCTTGGTATCATGAGCCACGTTGATCACGTTTTTGGAGCCCCTACCCCGTGTTTTCTAGCTTGATTTTGTTGTTTTCGTCCTAAATCCGAAAATCCCCACCACAAATAGCCCCCAATTTTTTTTGTGATTTGTTGGTTTGATGATGTTTTGTTGATTTTGATCCATGGATTTGCTTGGTTTCAAGTGGATCTAGCATCTCCCCAAGTTTCCCCATCTTCCATCCACAAAATCTCCGCAATTTTGCCCTCGAAATCACCAAATTCCGCCCCAAAATCGAGTTCCTCGAGTTCATCCTCGGATTTGGAGCCCGGACATCCGGCCCGAGCCCCGGACATCCGGCCATCCCGGAAATCCGGCCATTAGCCCGGACATCCGGCTCCTGGAGTGCATTTTCGCACAAGTTTCTGGACATCAGGTCCCGGAAATCCGGCCCGACCCCCTGATGTCCGGCCCCTGGGATTTCAGTTTTTTTCGTTTCACCGTTTGGACCATAACTAATTCATCCGGAGTCCGTTTTTGACGTTCTTTAGCTCGTTTTGAAGCTATTGACATCCCCAATCCCACAAAAATACCACCAACACAATTTGACTCCATCAAATTTTTCAAAATTTGGCAAGTTTGCCTAGGCCCTCCACCATATCATCCGCATAACCACCACCGACTTCCGCAACCTAACCCATTTTGATCCATATAGCTTTAGTGGTTGCTTGAGTTGTGATTTGAGTCTCCTAAGGTGTTTAGGCTACTTAGGGACGGTTGCTTCTTCATCAACTACCACCACCAAAACTTCCACATAACCTTGCCCACCATACACTTCCGACAACCCAACTTAACCCAATTGTTGTTTGAGCCTGTTCGAGTTGTGGCTTGTGTCTCCTAAGGTGTTTCGGCTACTTAGGGACGGCAACTTCAACTTCGACACGTGTATAGACATCATTTCACTTCCACATTGCCAAGTGCAAACCACCACCGCATTCCCGCTACCACCATTTTGACATTTGACGTTTGAGATTTTGAGTTCGCGGTTTTTCCGTTTCCTAAGGTGTTTCGGCTACTTAGGGACGAGTCTACATCATCTTGGTTTCTACATCAAGAACACCGCTACTCATCATCGCCGGACGGTAACCTCCATATCATCTTGGTATCGTGGTATCCCTCCATTGTATATTCCCCTTGCCATTGCATTTTTAACCCCTAGCCCATTTTGCGTTACTTGCCTATCGAGACTAGCCATTTGAGTATTGCCGGCAACATTATTTGTGCACATTAGTGATCATACTTCCCATAGCATATATATCATATCATTGTGGTGCATATATTGGTATCATATCTTGTGTCACAAGTTTGTTCCCGCATATACACAATTGCTATCTTGGTTTGTGCATTGTGCAAAGTGGCCATACAAAAAAAAGAAATAAAGCTTTTAAGCAAAAGAGAAAGAGCAAAGAAGCTTGTAAGCAAGTGCCATAGCATCATACCACATTGCATATAAGATTGTCATATCCGATCATCTTGGATCATCTTGAGAGAAACACCGGGAACCATACAAACATAGCATACTTGGGATATAAAGTTTATCCATTTTGCATCTTATAGGTTGTGCACAAGTGTCGTATCCGCCAATAGAGCAATCGTGCTAGCATCTCTCTTGAGTTGTGCAACACGAGCGTTTTCCGTGGATTCCACATTTTGTGCTCATTCCTTGGTTGCACGACCCCATTTATCTATCCGTGTGTGTGTTTCCGTGTGCCATTCTTTGCTATTGGTCCATTTGTTTCACTTGCGAATTTGTGAATCTCTTTCAACATTATTGACTCTTGCTAACATTTTGCATTAAATTTTTGTGCCACTATCCTCACCGAGCTCCACTATAAGCTTTACTTGTGTAGGTGTGAGAACCGACAAGGATTGGTACCAATAGTGCTATTTCATTGTCCGCATTTGAGTGAACTTGATTCATTGTCAACATCGGTCAAGGTACATTGGTATAAGTTCTTCTCTTTCTCCCACTCATATTTGCTCGAGTCTTGTGATGGATAGGCAAGGCATTTCCTCTCCGGTCTACGACAACAACGACGGCGTGAACAACTACATCAACAAAGCGTCCATCTTCGATCTACAACGACAAATGCAAGGCGCACAATCAAGATTGCAAGAGCGCATTGAGAACATCTCCATCGACATTTTCCACTCCGAAGCAAGGAAAAGGGACTACATCGACAACAAGCTTGCCGCACAAAAGGAGGAGCAAGATGCGAGGATGGAAGAGATTCGGGCCTTGATCAAGTCTTCTTCCACTTCATCATCCTCAAGACAACGACGTTCAAGCCACAAGTCTTCGGAGCGCGAAAAAGATGCAAGTGCAAATCGTCCTCGTCCACATCTACATGGCGACCACCATCACGTTTGTGATCAACATCATCATGAAGGGGAAGTCACCTCCAAGCAACATGTGCACGACGACGACGAACGACATCTCCTAGGAGCTCAAGCACGACAACGACATCATCATCATGAAGATGCTCCAGAAGCGCAAGTGCACAAGTCCCAACAAGCCCTACTTCACGCCAAGTCGAAGCTTCATAAGCACAAGAGAAGACCGCGAGACGAGCACCACCAAGACGGTGCTACGGCTACAACAACCACTTTGGCATCTTCGCCAAGTGCTATCAAGGCATCTTCGCCTTTGGACGTACGGCATCTTCGCCTACTTCCCACGTGTACGCCTACATCGACTTCATCAAGTCCAAGGCGACCACCTACGAGCAAGGGCGACACTTCCATCTTCAGAAGCCCCTCAAGGAAGATGGCTGAGCATGGGAAACTCCCTTCGGTCATGGAGACGAGCTACGAGGTGCCACATCATATGGGCCTCCAACACCAAGACGGTGACAAGAAGGTTGAGCAAGGGCCATCCCCTTCAACCACGGCAATAGGAGTTGAGCATGGAGACATTTGCACCTACATCTCTCCGACACCCACATATGTCGAGATGCCCCAAGTGTCATGTGAGGAGAGCCACCACCACATGAGTGACATGAGAGACTCCACCATATGTGACATTGAGAGCATTTCCTATGAGAGGATGAGTGTGACCACCACTAGCCCCACACATGAGAGCATGCCACACATCCTATGTGAGGTTGAGCGCCATTTGAGTGACTCCACCAACCATATGAGTGAGAGCATCCTTGAGGGAGTGAGTGAGCCACAACACTTAGTGAGTGAGGTAGTTGACACGGCATGTGAGGCCACTATGATTTCTAACGACTTAACCTCTACTCATAGTGTGTTTTCTTCTTTGGTGCTAGGTCTCCTACATGACGACATGCCTATCCTCGACGAGTCCATCCCTCCAATGGGAAAACCGATGGCCATGGTGGACGATGATGCACCCCCACATGGTTCCATCAAGATGAAGATGACAACGAGTGGATCTTTGACACCTCACCTACAACACATGAGCGACGCTCCAAAGGTAACATAGGTGATGGTACTTCTCTTGTCCCACTAGTGGACCATCTTGACATCGATTGCTCCCATGATGTTGACCCACCTATTACCATGCTTCATGCTAGTGAAACTTCTTCATGCCTTGACTTACCTATTTATGATGAATATGATGATGAGCATGTTGAGTTGCCTAGTTGTGATGCTATGCTCCATAGGATATCATGTGAAAATTCTTTTGGTCACATCATGTTTGACAATCCATTGAACTTGTCATATGCTATGAGTGAGATCTCCCATATTGCCTCATTTCAATCTCAACATAGTAACTATGCATGCCCCATTAAAATCAGTCCTATTTGCACTTATGGCATAGATGACGAGATGATGGTCATTGGCTTTTGTTTTTCATGTGATGATATTGCCATGCTTCCTTTACATGATTTGCGCAATTCATCTACTATTCCATGCCATGATCACATTGTTTCGAATATGCAATGTTTTGGATGTTGTCAATATTCTCCACGTGATGTTTCTACTCTTGCTCATGAGGAGACCCCCATAGTTTCCTCGTACATATTAGGAGATCTTGACGCATTTCATACTTTGCATGATTCCCATGATAGTGTACACCATATGCATTCCATGAATAACAATGCTCTAGATATTTCCCATGATGCATTACATCCTTTGAGTCTCCATTATGACATACATAATAACAAACCTCTCATGATGGATGACATGTTTCTATATCACGCATCTCATTTATTTGAGCATTGGCTATTTAGTGCTAACCAACACAAGCATGTGCGCATCATGATGGATGATGTGTACATCTACCACGCACACACAATTTTTCCTTTGTCTTTGTTTTGTGTAGGTACTCATGTATACTCGTCAACCTCTCAATCCCAAGAGTTGACGAAACGAGCTCTTGAGAGCAATGATGCTCTGGGATCACGTGAAGTGTCCTTACCACCATTCTCTTTGCGCAACGACTATGCGCATCTATTCTACTTGGCTCTCACACGGCTATGGGCTATTTACCACTTGTCACCTTATGCCCATACTATTGTGTTCACTTTGCATGTTATTCTTGCTTCTATGCCTTTACCATGCAATTGTGACCCTTGCTTGCATATACCCATGCTTCACCATTATGATACTCCTATGTGTATTTGCATGCTTGGTGGAGATCCTTGTTGCTATTGCCATGTTTATCATGTGCCCCATGCTATTGATGCTTGTTGTGTTGGGAGAGTCATGATGCCCCATTGCTACTTACATATGGTCTCTTGCCAATACATTGATGATATTTTACTCATATCTTGCTTTCACGCTTGTGATATGTCATGTGCATTATTCATGCCCACTATTTGCACCAATGACATGCTTGTCATGATTCCTCCTAGTATGTTGCATCTTCGCACTACTAGCTTGCTTCACTTGATCGCTATGATTGCTTGCTATTTTGCATCACCCATGTTCCACTATTACTTGCTTTCTTGGGTTGATGACATATATGCTCATGCCTCTCACATGATATATCTTGATCATTGTATCTTGTGTCCATTAGTTGCCTCTTTCATATCCACTTGTATTGAGTGCAACCATACTATGCTTATTGATCTTGGAGACTTTGACACCTTACTTGTGATGCATGCTTGTTTGATTGAGCCTATTGTACTTGGTTGTTCTTGCATCTTATGCCTCCATATTATGAAATGTTCCCTTGTCCTTTCTTATGACGAGCATGATGCATACACTTGTTGGGTATCTTACCTCACGAATGATAGGTGTTGCATTTGCACTAACCTCATTTGTTTTTCCGAGTGTTTGCCATGTTCTTTCGTTTTGAAGGATTCACAAGGCGGTACCATGATGAGACAACTTGGTCATGTGAAGGCATACACGATGTGCGACACCAACATTTTCGACATTCTCATAAAGGTGAACTCCTTCCCTTTGAGCCATCCTCAAGTTTGCATATTGGATGGGTCACTCTTTCATTGTTGTCTCCTTCTTGTTATCTACATGATACATCTCACGAACGGAGGAGCGACATTGGAGATTGGCTCTATGGAACTTCACATTGAGGAGCGCTCGGACTTAGTGGATGCACCTTCGGACTTCCACTCATGCCACGACATCGAGCATTGGTACACCAACACCTCCATATTTGTTGACTGTGCTCATACATGTCATGCTCGATGGACATATCATACTCACCACAAGTTTGCACCCTATGCATGGATTGACTCACATTATGATTGCCTTGTTGCATCTTGTATTCCCATGTCATCCATGATATATGAGCTTGTGCATTTCCTTAGCAAATTTGTTGTGATCTTCCTTGATGGCATATTCATACATCATGATCATATTGTCCACCATCAATTGCATGATAATATTCACATATTGAGCATCCATTGCCATATTCATGCTATTGATGAACCGTCTCTCTATGACATCATTTTGCACAATGGTAGAATTTGTCGCTTTGTGCACCATGCTAATTATCCCACGAATGCTTTGCATATCATTCTAGATCATCTTGATAAGCATCATGTGTCTTACCATGCACCATCTTGCCGCACGGACTCATATTTACTTGATGGACACTTTGTGTGCGCTAACCATTGTATTTCCAAGTGTACTTTGTGTTTGCTCCTTTTGCATGTATACCACTCGGGAGACACCTTGGAGTACTTGGATTGTGCCATGCCTTCAACTTCCTCCAACTACAAGTCCGTCCATGACAATCGTTTCCATGGTGATGATGATCACGATCCGAGGTCGGATCTTTCACAAGGGGGGGAGATGATGCGGAGCATCCCACGTTCATCCCCATGTACACTCCGACTACTCTCCAAGCCCTAAGGATACATAAGATGAGACCTCGACTATGCGCCATTGGACACAAGGTGAATTCACTCCTCTTCGAACTGTCACTTTCCATGTGCGAGACATGGTTGCTACTTCAAGCGCGGACCTTGTGCATACTCAGGTACACCCGAGGAGACAATGGAGAACCCAAGGACCAAGGCCGAGCGTGCGCAGAAGCATGGAAGAGGAGAAGGAAGAAGAGCCAACTGCTACAGCCTGGACATCCGGCCACATGCCCTGGACATCCGGCTCCTCCCGAAGCCCCAGACATCCGGCCTCTTTGCCCGGAAATCCGGCTCCTTCTATCCAGAGAGCACCAGAGTCGGCCAAGTCAGCCCGGACATCCGGCCCCCAGGCCCGGACATCCAGCCCATCGCGAGCCGCCGGACATCCGGCCCCACGCCCGGAAATCCGGCGCCCCATCACAGAAGTTGGACCCTGCCAGCCCGGACATCCGGCCCCAGCGCCCGGACATCCGGCGTCTCATGAAGGCCCGGACATCCGGCCCGACGCCCGGACATCCGGCCCCCCTGCCTGCGTGCAGCTCATCCGGGCCGAGTCCCATGTACCCCTTCGTCCCATAGACTATATATACTCCACCCCCTCCTCCTAGTTAGGGTTAGCGTTGATTTAGCTCAAGTTATAGATAGAGCTTCGCTCATCCATCGGATCTGCTCCTCGTGAGAGACCGCGGCCTCTTCGGAGTAGATCCTATCGGATTCAAGACCCCCTCGTGGGAAGATCCCCTTGTGGATTCAAGCCCTCCTCACGGAGAAGATCGGTTACCTTTGTATCCTTACCTTTGTCGACTTTGGATCTCGTGTATCTCTTTGTGTTCTTTGATCTAGCATTTGTGTGACCGATTCCTTGTTGGTTGAGTGTTTTCCCTCGTTCCTCCCCGTGATTTCCTCGTGTTCTTCCGCTCGTTCTTCGTGTCTCCCCGTAGGATCCACTCCAAACGTGAAAGATCGACGCTATAGGGTTCCACTCTACATCACATATCCACTTTTTTATAATGAATTATGGTCTTTGTTGCTCTTTTACACCTTCACGATCCTTTTCTATTTGTAGCTAGCTAGCGCTAACTTTCTATCGTGCATGCACACGCCCGCCCCCCTCTCACCCACCCTTAGCGTCCCCTCCATCATGCATGTTCATTATTTCTCTTTAGGTCATCCATCTGCGGTGTGTGTAGGCCCCAGACTCCTTTCCGGCACACACCGGTTGATATACCTCTCTAGCTAAGTGTGCCTACAACAAACACATATATACTTCCCCTCTTCTCTTCTCACCGTCCATGCCCCCCTATGTCCAATATGGTTCCACGTAGGTGCACACTCCCGCCCCTCTTTTCATTGATCACATACTCGCACACTCCTCCCCCCTCGACATGGTAGGCCTCTCGCACCACCTCCTAGCCGCACCCCTCTCCCCCTGTCTGTCTCTCTAGGCCTTATTTGCTTCTAACACATGCAGGTGTGTATATGAACTGATCTCCCTACATATAGCCAGGTCGACTATAATTTGTTTTCCCCACGCACCGATACACTTACCTCGCTAGTTATGTCTCTCCCTTTCTCGGACACACAACGGTTGATCTTCCTATGTAGTTACATATGCTTACCACAACCATATCGTCTCCCCTCATCATCCTTGCATACCTCCCGACCCGTCTCTCACATGCACGTGCATAGACAGACAGACATCCCCCGCCCTCTCTTATTGATATTGCACTCATACCCTCCATTTGTCTAGCAGGCCTCTCCCACCATTTGTGAGACACTACTCCACCACCAACCCTCTGAAGCTCTACCTTTGTCTTTCTCCCAACCTTATTCCTCTGCTACACATATCCATGGATGTTGATCGATCTCCCTCAATACATAGCTAGGTCTCTCTCCTTCCCCACACAT
>NC_057798.1:479923712-479940911 GCF_018294505.1 Triticum aestivum | reverse complement strand
AGGTAGGTATCCATGCCACGGAGAAAAACTGCACCTCTGCCCTCTCAAATTCCAGTAGGCCAGCCGCAATGTATCTTTGATGTGGGCAAACACAAATTCGATGGCACTCTTTATCGATCGTGTAGCCACACACTTCATCCCTGTTTTCAATTCTATCGATATCTCACATCCATGACTTCATTTGACACACATTGCATATGTTACGTTTTTCCATTTGAGATATCATCAACACATTGCCTCTGTTTCGCACAAACCATCTCTCTCACACCCACCCACGTATGTACCTGCACCTAAAGAAGAAGTGCACACAGGACGCACATACTCACGTCTTCCCGGCCACACCCGCGCGGGTACACGGTGGAGTTCGTTTCTGTACGAAAAAGCAGCCCACGTTGATAATTTGACATGTGTAGCGGTTGTTTACTCGAAGGAGGGTCGAGTACCATGCCTAGACGGAATAAAAGTTCGACTTGACACGTTAGTATTAAATAAATTTATATATTCCTCAGTGGCACGTATAGAATATAAAACGATTGCCGTGGGGAAAATGGAAAAATGGGTTTGTCTCTCGTCACACCATCTCACACAAGGCGGTCGTGGCCTCTCTCTCTCAGTGTTAGTCAGTGATCCGACTGCATCCCGTCCGCCGGCGGAAAGGGAGGATGTGCATCATCTCTCCATTCAACGGCGTTGACGCAGCACATTCCGATCTGCGGTACCCACCATTCTCTCTGACCAAGCTTCGGCGCGGTAGGGCCTTCACCACTTGCTCGCTGCCACAGCATGGGCAGATCCCGGCCGCTGGCGCCCTCCTAGTAACATCCCGACGACCATCACGTACAGCTTCCTCCGGCCTTGCCACTGCCCATCTTCCCACGTTGCTGCATGTGGATCTTCTTTAGTTGTTTGCTTAAATCGTATCTCGGCCGGCGTACTTTCCATCTTGCAATCTCGTCCTCAAACCATTTTTGATAAACCACCATGTGCTATCTTTCCCTTATTGCATGGAATATGCTTATTTTTTGTCGGCATATGTGTCTTCAACTCGTGTTATTGGGCAGTAATTGTTTCCTTTCTACCTCCTTTTGCAAACAGGGCTATCCATTTTCACCTCGTTGCTATTGCGACCTTTTGGTGAACTGCACAAATCACTTTTTTCTTAAGAGCGTTTTGTGTTGTTCCGCCAAAATTTCACACGGGCAACGTTTTTACATTTCTGTGGGACTACAGAAAGGGAGATTGGTTTTGCTATCCTCCTCATCCAACTCCGTGCCTAATCTTCTCCAACAAGAAGTTAGTCCTAAAGAGAGATAGTAGAGGTGATCGGCTTCTATTTATGTGTGTTATGTTTCATCATCTAGTTCCACTATTATTGTAATCACACTGACTAGATATCTTTGCAAACAGGGATGGTCCACTCGATTTTAGTGGAGCTGCACAAAATGATCGGATTGTGGTGTCCTCCATACACCTCTTTTTTGGCTACAGAGCTGGGTGAAACTAGCTGCCAAGCAATGAACGTTGTGCCAAGGAAATGGAGCCATGCCTACGAACAACATCGATCAATTATATTTTTTTTCTTTATTTGCACACCTTCTCACAACTTTGTCTTCAGTTGTGATGTGAATATTGGCACTGATCTGCGAACCATTGAGATGCATTAGCCATGGTAGCCATGGTAGTTTCATTTGTATTTGATGGAATGTTATAACGAGATAATCTCGAGGCAAGACACATGAATCCTAAGTTGAAACCTTTTTTTCCTGTGGGAACCAAAGTTGAAACCTTCATAGCATCACAGTACAATTTCAATAAAATTATGTGTACATATAAACAAATCCTGAAGGATTGATAGCAATGCCAGAAACAATCCAACTTTGTTTCGCCGACATGTTGGACATCCTTCATCCGGCTCCACCTGCCATGCAGCAATATTGAGTGCACAACACAACTTCAGGGCAAGATTCACCCCGGTCGTTGTGCCACAGTAGTAATGACTAGTGAGCAGTCAAATCACATAGCCCCACATTCGCCACAATAAGTTGCTCGGACGAAGCAACCATCATTTCTCTGTACCTTGAATCCGCTGGTACTCCCATATTCCCACAGTAATAAGTTGCTCGGGAGAATCAACCATCACTTCACCTTTCCCATAGTAAGTACTAGTACCTCTTTTTTTACTCTAGAAACAACCACGCGTGAATATTGGACGGTAGCAGCACAGCAACTGAATCACTCTATCCGATGGTCATAGTTGGAAAATCAAAACAAAAGCAAGCATTGGATCAACTCTTTTAGCACTTAGATTGTTACCGCCTGCTCAACCGCCTGCCCACCTAGCCCACCTATATATCCGCTCACGTGTGATGACCACAGGAGCTATCCATTCAGACTGTGTGTTAAAAAAATAAAGGTCGATAACTAATGCGACAAACTTTCAAAAAAAACTAATGCAGCACCTCGGGCCAACGCGGCCAGATCGCATTTTGCACGAGAAATTACACACCATGTTTCGTTGACATGTGGTCCCGTTCCAACATGTCTGTGAGACGACGGCGAGTCCTTTTCTACTAGTATTTCCGAACTGACGTGTAGGTCGGGGCGCCTCTTCGTGTACAGTGGCAAACTGGCAATCGACCACTGACTCTTCGCCTTTCCCTCTCGATTTGGAACTGCTGTCGCATGCTCTTCCTCCCTCCTCCATTTGCCTTCACCCTTCCTTCTGCCATTGTTCGATCGTCTTCTCCATGGAGGGAACAGGCCAAAAACGACCCCGTTATTCTTGCCCCAGTCTGAAAGATGATGTGCTGGAGGAACTCATTGATCGGTGCGACGTCATCACCTCGGCTAGCATGGCAGGTTCATTCAAGACCATTCTCAACTCAACTAATAACATCATTACAAGGAACCCAAGGGTCAAGAAGTGGTTTGATCTCCCCTATCTTCTTCGCCATGACCCTGATCACTGGCGCGGGGACGACGGAGGCCTCGCCTTGTGTAAGTTGATGCTGCTTGATAATGATACGTATGATGTCAAGATGCCATCGCTTGAGGGCAAGGATTGGGCAGGCGCAAATGGAGAGTGGGTTGTTTATATTAGGTACAACTGTGAGTGGGAACTTGTGAATGTGTACACTCGTCACCAGATTCCACTTCAAAAAATCTCAGCAGACTGCCCAGAGGTTGAGCACACCGGTATTGTACGCACGTTCAAATATGATCATGGTGACTGTCTTCTACGGAAGATAGCAATTTGTCGAGTTCCCAACCGCTCTTGGAATTACAAGAACTATGAAGTTGTTGCTATCTTTGACAAGCTTGTTGCCGTCCTTTGTGGTTCGACTTGGTGGATATTGCTCAAAAATCAGTTTCTATACACGGATGTGTACTGTGATTGTCGGGGATATACCCCGCAGTATGACCCGGCCGGAGTCGTAAACCGGCCGGGACTTGGTAAACCGGCAGATGGCTAAGACAGACGGTAAACCGGCAAGTGGTAAACCGGCAGACAATGTTAAACCGGCAGAGAATGTTAAACCAGCAGACAATGCTAAACCGGCAGACAATGTTAAACTGGCAGACGTTAAGAAGCCCAGGAAGGGAAGTCAAAATAGTTTAAGTTAAAGTCCGAGTTGGACTCCACATGTAACCCGCCCCTTCAACATATATAAGGAGGGGCAGGACTCCCCAAAGAGGGACAAGCAAGAAACAATCTCTAGGGCTAGACACAACTAGAGGAGAGCTGGTTTACGGCGACTCCCTCGTGATGATAATGAGATCTAGCCTCAAACAGCATGTAGGGTTTTTACCAGATGATGTTTCCCGGGGCCCGAAGCTGTCTAAACCCTTGTCTTGTGTTGCGTCTCTCGATTCCGCTCAACCCCTCTCAAGCTACCACATAGATGCGTTGGCCTCGCGACTAAGTCCTCACACTAAGGACATCTGACGTGTTAATTCCTCGACAGTGATGCAATTCAATACGAGGGTCTTGTGTTTGCTTCCACCACTCATGGCACTGTTTTTGCATGGGATCCACGTAGTTTCGGTACGTTTGTCTTCCACCGTAATTATAATTGTTTCATCCACATGCATGCGGGTTAGCAAGTTTCCCTTTACTAATTAACCTTCTTCTTGTGTTTCCAAGGTCCTATGAACATTCCACCACCTATACTGGAAATTTTTTATAACCAAGGGGGAGATGACGATGGTGATGATCACGAGCATGAGGACGAGCAAAACTTATATACTCAGTGGTGCCTGGCAACTAATTCTGATGGATCACCCCTTCTTGTCTGTATACAGCGCACTGAGTTTGTTACTACTGAGGGAGCACGTGTTGTCTCCCATGGTCGCACTCTCCGGACATATTCCAACACTCTTGCATGGTATTCGGGATGGATACTAGTGTGCTAGCACCAACACCTTCTCCCTAGTACAGAATTGATAGTCTTGGAGAAAACTCGCTCTTCCTTGGACAAAACTATCTGATGATGGTGAAAGGCGATCCAACTGTTGTTGACACAACGTTACTAGTACCACTTATGAGAAGCAACTGTATCTATACCTCGGACATTTGGGTGGTTCCCTACCCTGGTACTGATATAGTAGGCCGCTTCAGCCTGGATGATCAGTCCTACGTTGGTCTCGAGATTGACAATAGATGGCCCGTCCCAGAGAATCACTTGTGGTTCAAAGCAAGCGTTTCCAACACCGAGGATTGGTTGAGTTGAAGTTCATTATTTGTTGTGTGATGAAAACTTTAATATTTATAATGTGTCCTTGTTGTCATTGTGGGTTGATGACCTATTGTATGTAATAAAATGATATGCTTGTGATAAACTTACTAAATTTATGAATGGCTTTCGAGTCTCTTCTCTGAGTGAGTGGTGCGACGAGGCAAAAAAATATTTTCCGAATACATAATTGTACGTGCATTGCAACAGGTTATCGGATGAGGCCAATCAACAATAGTAGTACACTATTTGTACTAGCTTCACATGCTTCGCGCGTCGAGCGGGTGTTTTTACTGTAGCCATATGTTAATGTGTTCATTGTACGTAACCAGCACCTCGAATCCTCGATACTAATTGTACTATATAAGTAGAAGGAGTAGTAGGGTGGCATGGGCCAGAACAAGCATTCACATCCAGGAGTACAACACACGCCACTAGCATGACGTCCATCTGACACCATATTTCTTGGAGTCCGTGCTAGAGCAATCTCTTCAACCTCGTCGTTTCTCTAACTCAGCCATCGCGTGGCGGGCGAGGTGGGGGTTTGCCGATAGTCGGTTTCCTCAACTGCGGTCCCACTTGTAAGGCCAACTCCAACGCGCGGCCCCAAACGGACCTCAATTTTGCACGAACTCCAACGATAATTTTGACTAGACAAGCAAGACCAAAGAAAACAAGAACCACAAGAATACATTTTAGAAGATATCCAACTTCCATGACTGCTCCTGTAAGTTGGATTAGTGCCTTCTCGATGCATTCATTGTTGATCTACGGAGGCTCGATCTTGCGTGCTTCTTTCTTCTTCGAGTGTAAAGAAGTAGGCGTTGCTTCCTCGCATCTAGTCTCATGTCTAGCCTCTATTCTAGTATCAACAAGTGCACTAGTCTCATCTCTTGCCTCTATGCTAGCTAAAAGTGCTAGAACATCTACTAATTGCGCTCTATCAATATAACGATGTACTCTTCTTTCGAATACCAAAACTTGCATCCATTCTAAACAATAAAAATTTTAAGTTGGCATAACTAGTCTAATCCGAGAGCAAAACCAAACATTTGGTCGGGTTCTTCCTCCTTTTGCCGACACGTGGGGCATCCAGCATCCAGGTCGTATCATGCAAGAAAATAGAGTGGTAGTTGAAGCCACGTGATGTGCATCTTGGGTTAAACTATAAATAGAATCTTACTAGTCTTGAGTAACTCCAAAAGCGGCCACCGAAGATCTTTATTGGATTTGTTTTTCATCACCAGCACGTCGAGGTGAAAGATGTGCAGGTTCAGTGGGTCCTTGATACGTCTCCAACATATCTATAATTTTTGATTGCTCCATGCTACTTTATCTCCTGTTTTGGACTATATTGGGCTTTATTTTCCACTTTTATATTACTTTTGGGACTAACCTACTAACCGGAGGCCCAGCCCAGAATTGTTGTTTTTTGCCTTTTTCAGTATTTCGAAGAAACAGAATATCAAACGGAGTCCAAACGGAATGAAACCTTCGGGATCGTGATTTTCCAACCGAACGTGGTCCAGGAGACTTGGACCCTACTCCAAGCAGTGCCCGAGGAGGTCATGAGGGTGGAGGGCGCCCCCCCTGGGCGCGCCCCCCTACCTCGTGGGCCCCTCAGAGCACCACTGACGTACTCCTTCCTCCTATATATACCTACGTATCCCCGAAGGATCAAAACAGGAGTCAAAAACCTAATTCCACTGCCGCAACCTTCTGTATCCACGAGATCCCATCTTGGGGCCTGTTCCGGATCTCCGCCGGAGGGGGCATCCACCATGGAGGGCTTCTACATCATCACCATAGCCCCTCCGATGAAGTGTGAGTAGTTTACTTCAGACCTTCGGGTCCATAGCTAGCAGCTAGATGGCTTCTTCTCTCTTTTTGGATCTCAATACAATGTTCTCCCCCTCTCTCGTGGACATCTATTCGATGTAATCATCTTTTTGCGGTGTGTTTGTTGAGACCGGTGAATTGTGGGTTTATGATCCAGTATTATCTATGGAAAATATTTGATTCTTCTCTGAATTCTTTTATGTATGATTGAGTTATCTTTGCAAGTCTCTTCGAATTATCCTTTTTGGTTTGGCCAACTAGATTGGTAGTTCTTGTAATGGGAGAAGTGCTTAGCTTTGGGTTCAATCTTGCGGTGTCCTTACCAAGTGACAGAAGGGGCAGCAAGGCACGTATTGTATTGTTGCCATCGAGGATAACAAGATGGGTTTTTTATCATATTGCATGAATTTATCCCTCTACATCATGTCATCTTGCTTACGGCGTTACTCTGTTTTAACTTAATACTCTAGATGCATGCTGGATAGCGGTCGATGAGTGGAGTAATAGTAGTAGATGCGGAATTGTTTCGATCTACTTGTTTTGGACGTGATGCCTATATACATGACCATTGCCTAGATATACTCATAACTATGCTCAATTCTGCCAATTGCTCAACAGTAATTTGTTCACCCACCGTAGAATACTTATGCTCTTGAGAGAAGCCACTAGTGAAACCTATGGCCCCCGGGTCTATTCTCATCATATCAATCTATATCACTTTATTTACTTGCTTTGTTTTTACTTTGCCTTTACTTTTTACTTTGCATCTATCTATCAAAAATACCAAAAATATTATCTCTATCAGATCTCACTCTCCTAAGTGACCGTGAAGGGATTCACAACCCCTAAGCGTTGGTTGCGAGTTGCTATCGTTTTGTGTAGGTACGAGGGACTTGTGCATGGTCTCCTACTGGATTGATACCTTGGTTCTCAAAAACTGAGGGAAATACTTACGCTACTTTGCTGCATCATCCTCTCCTCTTCGGGGAAATCCAACGCAGTGCTCAAGAGGTAGCAAGAAGAATTTCTGGCGCCGTTGCCGGGGAGGCTCACGCAAGCAAGTCAACCATACCAAGTACCCATCGCAATCCCTATCTCTTGCATTACATTATTTGCCATTTGCCTCTCGTTTTCCTCTCCCCCACTTCACCCTTGCCATTTTATTTGCCCTCTCTTTCCCATTCTCCTCCTCTCTTTCCCGTTTTCCTTTTTCCCTTTGCCTTTCTGTTTGCTCGTGTGCTAGCTCATTTGCTTGCTTGTCGTCATGACTAGTTTCTTATCTTCTCCGTTATCTCCCGAGAATGAAGTCCTAAATTTTAAACAAAGGGAGGGAGAAAATCTAAAAGATGCTTGGTATAGAATTTGCAATGCTCAAAATAAATCTACCAGGAAGCAATCTACTTCAGTTATTCTTCGCAATTTTTACGTAGGTGCCAATCCTTGGTATAGATATATCCTTGATACCATTACCGGAGGGAATTTTTTGGGTAGCCATACTTTTGATTCTTATAATGGTTTAATAGATATATTTGGCTCACCACCTCTTTTGATTAATGGAACTACGTTAACTTTGGAGCATGTTATGCAAAGACTTGAAATTATTGAGAATAAAGTTGCTACCCTTGAATCAATTGAAAATCTTGATAAAAAGATCCACAATCAAATTACCCAATATGGATCTAAGGTAGGAATGCCTTTGAAAAATATTAAAGAAAAAGATCCCATAGTCAATGAGAAAATAAATCTAAACTCCACAAGAATCGATAAACTTGAGGGTATCATTACCAACTTGGGAATCGCTTTTTCTTCCGTGCAAAATACTCCAAGTTCGTCTACTAAAAATACTAAGCTCATTTATGTTCCTAAGAATAAGGGTGAATCATCTAGTAAGGAAACTGCGGATCTTAAATCTATAAGCGTTCATCCCAATCTTTTTTCCATCATTAAGGAACCTTTTGATATAGATGAATTTTTCAATCTTTTGCCTGGAAATTTGATAATTACTAGTAAGAAAGAAAATCCTAAAGGAGGTAGATGCCTCATTGAAGAATTGCCTACCAAAGATGGCAATACCTAGATCTATCCTTGCTTTTATGCCTAGCTAGGGGCGTTAAACGATAGCGCTTGTTGGGAGGCAACCCAATTTTATTTTGTGTTTTTTTGTTTTTGCTTCTGTTTAGGAATAAATAATCCATATACCTTCTGTTTGGATGTGGTTTTATGTTTTAATTAGTGTTTGTGCCAAGTAGAACCTATAGGATAACCTACGATGATAGTTGATTTGATTCTGCTGAAAAACAGAAACTTTGCACGCACAAATTTAGTTATGATAAATCACAGGAACGTGCTTTTGCGTTGATTCTTTTTGCTGCTGATCAATAAACACATTTTCCAGGACTTCCTATTTTGGTAAAAAATTTAGAGTTCCATAAGTTTGCGTTAGTTACAGATTGCTACAGACTGTTCTGTTTTTGACAGATTCTGTTTTTCATGTGTTGTTTGCTTATTTTGATGAATCTATGGCTAGTAAATTAGTTTATAAACCATAGATAAGTTGGAATACAGTAGGTTTAACACCAATATAAATAAAGAATGAGTTCATTACAGTACCTTGAGGTAGTCTTTTGTTTTCTTTCTCTAACGGGGCTCATGAGATTTCTGTTGAGTTTTGTGTTGTGAAGTTTTCAAGTTTTGGGTGAATTCTTTTGATGGATTATGGAACAAGGAGTGGCAAGAGCCTAAGCTTGGAGATGCCCATGGCACCCCAATCCAAGGACACCAAAAAGTCAAAGCTTGGGGATGCCCCAGAAGGCATCCCCTCTTTCGTCCACTTCCATTCGTAATTTACTTGGAGCTATATTTTTATTCACCAACATGATATGTGTTTTGCTTGGAGCGTCTTGTATTATTTGTGTCTTTGCTTGTTAGTCTACCACAATCATCCTTGCTGTACACATCTTTTGAGAGAGCCATACATGAATTGGAATTTGTTAGAATACTCTATGTGCTTCACTTATATTTTTTGAGCTTGATAGTTTTGCTCATAGTGCTTCACTTATATCTTTTGAGCGTGATAATTTTTGCTCTAGTACTTCACTTAGATCATTTAGAGCACGGTGGTGGATTTGTTTTAAAGAAACTATTGATCTCTCATGCTTCACTTAGATTATTTTGAGAGTCTTTAATAGCATGGTAATTTGCTTAATGTTAATATACTTAGTGTTCAAGATATGTGAAACTTTCTTTTGAGTGAATTGAATACTAAGATAAGTTTGATTCTTGATAATTGTTTTGAGATATGGAGGTGATAATATCAAAGTCGTGCTAGTTGAGTGATTATGAATTTGATAAATACTTGTGTTGAAGTTTGCAAGTCCCGTAGCATGCACGTATGGTTAAAGTTGTATAACAAATTTGAAACATGAAGCGTACCTGGCTTGTGCATCCTTATGAGTGGCGGTCGGGGACGAGCGATGGTCTTTTCCTACCAATCTATCCCCCTAGGAGCATGCGTGTAGTACTTGAATTTTTGATGACTTCTAAATTTTTGCAATAAGTATATGAGTTCTTTTGACTAGTGTTGAGTCCATGGATTATACGCACTCTCACCTTTCCACCTTTGCTAGCCTCTTCGGTACCGTGCATTGCCCTTTCTCACTTTGAGAGTTGGCGCAAACTTCGCCGGTGCATCCAAACCCCGTGATATGATATACTCTATCACACATAAACCTCCTTATATCTTCCTCAAAACAGACACCATACCTACCTATCATGGCATTTCCATAGCCATTCCGAGATATATTGCCATGCAACTTCCATCATCATCATAATGACATACATTACTTTTGTCATATTGCCATTGCATAATCTTGTAGTTGACATCGTATTTGTGGCAAAGACACCATGCATTATTTTCAATACATGTCACTCTTGATTCATTGCACCATCCCGGTACACCGTCGGAGGCATTCATATAGAGGCATATCTTGTTCAAGTTTCGAGTTGTAATCCTTGTGTTGTAATCAATAGAAGTGTGATGATCATCATTATTAGAGCATTGCCCAAATAAAAAAAGAGAAGAAAGGCCAAAAAGAAAAAAAGGAAGGCCCAAAAAAAAGGGCAATGCTACTATCTCTTTTTCCACACTTGTGCTTCAAACTAGCACCTTGTTCTTCATGTAGTGAGTCTCATATATTGTGCTTCAAAGTAGCACCTTGTTCCTCATGTAGTGAGTCTCATAAGTTGTCTTTTTATACTAGTGGGAATTTTTCATTATAGAACTTGGCTTGTATATTCCTACGATGGGCTTCCTCAAATGCCCTAGGTCTTCGTGAGCAAGCGAGTTGGATGCACACCCACTAGTTTTCTTTTGTTGAGCATTCATAGCTCTAGTGCATTTGTTGCATGGCAATCCCTACTCCTCATGTTGACATCAATTGATGGGCATCTCCATAGCCCGTTGATTAGCCTCGTCAATGTGAGACTTTCTCCTTTTTTGTCTTCTCCACACAATCCCCATCATCATATTCTATTCCACCCATAGTGCCATATCCATGGCTCACGCTCATGTATTGCGTGAAGGTTGAAAAAGTTTGAGATTATTTAAGTATAAAACAATTGCTTGGCTTGTCAACGGGGGTATAGAAGTTGGGAACATCTTTGTGTGACAAAAATGAAGCATAGCCTAACTATATGATTTTGTAGGGATGAACTTTCTTTTGCCATGTTATTTTGAGAAGACATGATTGCTTTGATTAGTATGCTTGAAGTATTATTATTTTTGTGTCAATATGAACTTTTGTCTTGAATCATTCGGATCTGAATATTCATATCACAATTAAGAAGATTTACATTGAAATTATGCCAAAGTATCACTCCGCATCAAAAATTCTTTTTTTATCATTTACCTACTCGAGGACGAGCAGGAATTAAGCTTGGGGATGCCTGATACGTCTCCAACGTATCTATAATTTTTGATTGCTCCATGCTACTTTATCTACTGTTTTGGACTATATTGGGCTTTATTGTCCACTTTTATATTACTTTTGGGACTAACCTACTAACCGGAGGCCCAGCCCAGAATTGTTGTTTTTTTGCCTTTCTCAGTATTTCGAAGAAACAGAATATCAAACGGAGTCCAAAAGGAATGAAACCTTCAGGGTCGTGATTTTCCAACCGAACGTGATCCAGGAGACTTGGACCCTACACCAAGCAGTGCCCGAGGAGGTCACGAGGGTGGAGGGCGCCCCCCTGGGCGCGCCCCCCTACCTCGTGGGCCCCTCGGAGCTCCACCGACGTACTCCTTCCTCCTATATATACCTACGTATCCCTGAACGATCAGAACAGGAGCCAAAAACCTAATTCCACCACCGCAACCTTCTGTATCCATGAGATCCCATCTTGGGGCCTGTTCCGAAGCTCCGCCGGAGGGGGCATCCACCATGGAGGGCTTCTACATCATCACCATAGCCCCTCCGATGAAGTGTGAGTCGTTTACTTTAGACCTTCGGGTCCATAGCTAGTAGCTAGATGGCTTCTTCTCTCTTTTTGGATCTCAATACAATGCCCCCCCCCCTCTCTCGTGGAGATCTATTCGATGTAATATTCTTTTTGCGGTGTGTTTGTTGAGACCGATGAATTGTGGGTTTATGATCCAGTATTATTTATGGAAAATATTTGATTCTTCTCTGAATTCTTTTATGTATGATTGAGTTATCTTTGCAAGTCTCTTCGAATTATCCTTTTTGGTTTGGCCAACTAGATTGGTAGTTCTTGCAATGGGAGAAGTGCTTAGCTCTGGGTTCAATCTTGCGGTGTCCTTACCCAGTGACAGAAGGGGCAGCAAGGCACGTATTGTATTGTTGCCATCGAGGATAATAAGATGGGGTTTTTATCATATTGCATGAATTTATCCCTCTACATCATGTCATCTTGCTTACGGCGTTACTCTGTTTTAACTTAATACTCTAGATGCATGCTGGATAGCGGTCGATGAGTGGAGTAGTAGTAGTAGATGCAGAATTGTTTTGATCTACTTGTTTTGGACGTGATGCCTATATACATGATCATTGCCTAGATATACTCATAACTATGCTTAATTCTGTCAATTGCTCAACAGTAATTTGTTCACCCACCGTAGAATACTTATGCTCTTGAGAGAAGCCACTAGTGAAACCTATGGCCCCCGGGTCTATTCTCATCATATCAATCTATATCACTTTATTTACTTGCTTTGTTTTTACTTTGCCTTTACTTTTTACTTTGCATCTATCTATCAAAAATACCAAAAATATTATCTCTATCAGATCTCACTTTTGTAAGTGACCGTGAAGGGATTGACAACCCCTAAGCGTTGGTTGCGAGTTGCTATCGTTTTGTGTAGGTACGAGGGACTTGTGCGTGGTATCCTACTGGATTGATACCTTGGTTCTCAAAAATTGAGGGAAATACTTACGCTACTTTGCTGCATCATCCTCTCCTCTTTAGGAAAATCCAACACAGTGCTCAAGAGGTAGCAGTCCTCTTGCGTTTTCACTAACATGTGGGACCGCATATGAGCAAACAGATGATGGGCTCCGCGTGTCCGCTGGCTGGCTGAGAAGAAAGATAGAGGAGGGCTTAGCACGGACTCTAGGAAATTTGTTCTACGTAACCAGCACCTCGATATTCGCGTGTGGTTGTTTCTAGAATAAAAAAAGGAGGTACCCCTACTTATATTACTCCCACTACGCCTAGCCTAAGGTTAGTAGGTGACCTTGCGCTTCGCTCTTCGCCTCTTCCGGAAGTCGATGGTTCTACAATAGTACTTCTGGTAATCTGACACCAAATGAACTGCTGCACGTCCACCGCTGGTAAGCAAAAGTTTCTCCTCGTGGTGCGAGCCACCGCGCACGCGTTGGCGAGGGAGAAGGCGTAAACAAGCTTCTCGTCATCCTGCGAGTTGATGGGACACATCAAAGTTATTTAGTGCGCACTCTCTCCAAAAAAGGGCTGACCATGTCATTGCTACCATCCCGTGCTTCGTTGTTGAGTACGTGCACTATTCACGTGCCATCGAGGAGAAAAAATAGTGCGTAGGTGCCATGAAGTGCACGACTCACTTACGCACTGTTTATATGATTATCTCCATTTTCTTGCATGACACGTGCACCTTGATGCTAGATGTCTCGCGTGTTGGGAAAAGGATGAACAAAGCTCACGTAAAAGGAAAGAGTTGAAGAGCATAGATTCCCGACGACCGAGAAGGAGCAAGGAACCTCGCGGTGGAGCGTCTGCAAGGAACCTTGCATGTTTTCCTCTGTTTTTTGCCGCCTGCCCACCTATAAACAAATAAAAGAACATGAACTCTCGCTAACCACTAGAAACGGTACATCAGGATGCTGAGTTAAAGATGTTTTATAGTTTATATTGATAACCACGCAACAAGCCACGCATGTACAGGACGCATGCAGCCACGCATGTAAACAAGCTAACGCACTAACTCCATCTGATCCAACTCATGCACATACGCGCACATCATGGAGCACACAACGCACGTACACAGCACGTGCATGCACACACACTCGGCCGCAGAATGCACGTGAATAACACATGCATGCGCACACACTCGGCTGCATGGAGGCGTGCGCCATCTGCGGCGACGTCCGTTTCTTCCCGCGGTCACCAAACTAGTATCTCTCTTCTTAATTAACTTGCCACATCATATTTTATGCCTACGTGGCAGGCTTAGCAGCTATACATGGTGGAGCACTGGGAGAGGCCAAGGCTGATCATAGTGGGGAGTAACTTATACTGTAACATATTACTATGTTACTCTAAACATCTCTATAAACCGGAAAGGAGGGAGTAGTAACATAGACTAGTGTCATATGCAGAGTATGGGAGCACATGATATTTCCCCGTCCGGACCGATCCCAAGTTGGCTTCTCACCTTCTTGGCCCAACAAAAACCCCTCCACCCCTCCCGCACGTGCTTCCTGCCCGGCGCCAGCTGAGCCCGCCACTCCACATTGATGGCAAGTCAGGGCGACGCGACCTCTCACTGCTTCCGCCATTGAAGCGGCGCGCCGATCGAGGCCACCGCCCGCTGCACGCACGGCATTTCAGACTACACAGTGGAGAGTAACTTTAGAGCAAGTACTACAATCCGATGACATAAGCAGGCTATAAGGATTTAAATATAGTATTTGTGCTTAGTTGAAGGAGAGAGAAGAGGAGAGAGAAGAGAAGCGGATTGTAAACGTGTAGCTGGTTGTACTCCAACATACTTTGTGAGACAAAAGGTGGGGCCATTATTAATGATATAGTATTTATACTAAAGGGACTAACGGACGCCTTAATTACTCCGGGTTTTTTTAGACAAACCTTGGTGGGGCTATTATTGACTTGGACGTGGGGTTTGGGGACCAAAGGCCTACTATTATACTCGCACGACCGACCTGACATGCTCTACCCTAGCCGCTGATGTATCATATGGTTTCGCACCGTTCCAGATTTAGCACCGTCACGCAATTCTTCTCCAGCCCTCCTTCGGGCGTGCACCGTGAGAAGGGACAACAGTCCTACGAACCCCGCCTTTTGTGATCCTGTACAGGAGAGGGGCGATCAGGTTTTTAGGGAGCACACTCTTGTGACTGCTGCCAGCAACGACTTACTCAACGACAGCCTTCTTCCCCGACCTCGGTAACCTCTTCATCAACGACATGAGTGACAACATCAACCACAGCGGTTCTGCTCCCGCTGTACAGTATGTGATTCTGACCTCCTGGTTTAGTCTGCATCATTACTTTGATGTTTGCAATTGTCGACATGATCTATTTACTGTTGATTCGGATTAAACTCATACTAAATTGCACATATATTCAACAATCCAATCCAAAAACCTGATTACAGGCAATTTACTCCGAGTGGTTTTGCTGTGCTTTTGAAGCCGCCTACTTTTAAGGTGGTGCAACATAAAAGGTGGCGCACAAGAGTAGTATATTGGTTTCAGATCATGTACTGCTATGACGCCACTAAGGGTAAGCCTGAGGGCGATCTTAATCCTACACAGCAGGAAGCTTTTAAGAACATGGATACCCTCTTCAAAGCCGCCCTGCTGAGTGTTCTTGACGATTCCATTATGGATTCATATATGTCGTTTGACAGCGGCAAAGACATGTGGGCTGCGCTCGAGGCCACGTTTGGGCCCTCGGGCGCTGGCAACGAGTTGTACGTCATGGAGCAATTCTGTGACTACAAGATGACTGATGAGCACTATGTTGTTCAGCAAACTCATGATATACAGTCACTCTCTAAGGAACTTGAGTACTTTAAGTGTGTGTTGCCAGACAAATTTATTGCTGGGACCATCATTGCCAAGCTTCCACCTTCGTGGAACGATTTTGCTACTTCTCTGAAAAACAAGAGACATGAGTTTTCTGTTTTGGATCTCATTAGCACTCTTGATTTTGAGAAGAAGGCGAGAGCAAAAGACACACGTGCTCTGGTCGCTGAGGGAGCTTCTAGTGCCCACATGGTACACGAGAAGAACTTCCAGCCCAACCAGCCCCAAAACAACAAGAACAAATCTCGGGGGAAAGGCAAGTTTGATGCAAAGAACAAGCCGTCACATTCTACCAACTTCAAGAAGAATTCTCATAACGGAAAGGGATACAAACCTCGGTTTTGGTAGCACCGCACAAAATTTATATGGCTGCATCTACCTGCTGTCAGCTAACCTCATGGTGCTCCAGGTATTCCTACATTCGTAACTAGGTACAATGACCAGCGCAAGATGAAATTAGCTTATTTGTACGTTGACTTGTTGAATGCAGTGCGTAACGATCCTGTCATGTGTCGAGGAGCAAACAAGCAGTGCGCCGAAGGTGGAAATCAACCAAGGACTTATGAAATTATATATAATCTTCCTCAGGCAGGTTAGTATCCCCTTCGTCCAGATGATCGTGTTTTGTCATGCCGAGCTATTGATATGTGCTACTGTTTTCCTTTCTTTTCAGATTTAGGACAATGAATATGATTTCAGGGGAACTGCACAATATGGACTCATGTTGAGTCATCTCTATTGCCTCATGTGTTTGCTGCAAATGTGTCAGCATCAATTGCAAGAGGAGGCAGCTAGCGAGCTGTGGAGTTACCAACATGCTCAAAGTGCTCACAACATTGAGAAGAAACAAGCATGCCCAGGAAATTAATGCGTGCGCAGGGAGGCCCTTTGCTTAGAGAAGCATCGACCGATTTTCTTTATTTCCACACCTTCTCACAGCTTTGTATGGGTTATAGTATGGTGCATCATTGAGATGCATAAACATGCTGAACTTTTGTTCTTCTGAATGTTAGTATGCATACCGTATCTTCTGAAGCTTAGTTTAATGTGAGTGTCTGCATCCAGTACCACATCCTCTAATTTGGTGGATGCACACAGAGAAAATAAATCTCCTTAATTTACTCCATAACCACCCTATTAAATAGGCCTATTAACAAACCAGGCGCATGCAGTGCCCGGCGGGCACATGCATCCTGCATGCATGGCCAGTCAGCCAAGTCCATGCGTGAGCTCCAATGCAGCAACGCAAAAGAAGAGAGCGGTTCTTGGCAAAAAGCGAGTAGTTAGTGCAGCTGGCCTTAT
>NC_057798.1:479918087-479923258 GCF_018294505.1 Triticum aestivum | reverse complement strand
ATCATCTCGCTTCTCCCCACCAAGGATTGATGCCGCACACAAGTCCTCTCAACTCGGTGGAGCCCTCAATCTCGACTGTCGTCAGATATCTGTCCTTCCTAAATTTGATCTCCTCAAAGCCATCGTCTCTTCTCACCAGCAGGGCCTCATTCAATGCCTCTGCATCCTGACACGCTACCTGCTGTCCATACCCGGCACGGTGGACGCTTGGCTGACATCCCCTGAATTTGGAACACTCCAGCAGTTTGAGTTGTACCATTACCACAAAAGTTTCATACCATGAACACACCAAGAATTCATGCCCACACCACCCTTGTCCATCTCGCGGTTTTCCTCCTCTCTCCTCACCGCCACCTTCGCCCGGTGCCATCTACCAGACGATCTGGTACAAATGCTTCGACTCCCACTGCAAAAAAAAACTTTCACTTGTGGTGGTTTATCTGTCGGAGGCCTCACTTCACAGCATCATCCACTCCAGTTGCCTTGCCCTGGAGCTCTTGCTGATTGTTTTGGAAATAGAAATCCATATCAGTTGTCTCCAAATAAAGTCGCCTCACCTTAAGAGCATTGGAATTTGTTTTAAAGGTTAGTAGCTCATCACCGAAGATGCCCCTTCACTTCAAAGGTTGCTCCTTGATAATTGTTATACACCTTCACAAATAACTGTCGTCTCTGCGCCCAAACTGGAGACCTTGGGTGTAATTCGTGACCCGTTTAATAATCACAAGGAGTTGGTGTTTGGCTCCTCACTTTTTCAGGTACCGTATATTATTATCTACACATTTGTAATCATATTCTGCATTTTTCATTTGTGCGCATAAGTTTTATATCATCTTGGAGTACACTTTGGGTACTAATATTATGTTATATGCTCAATGAAGAGTTCGTCCATTGATAGCCTATCAATGATGTTGGATTCTGTCAAGATCATATATATCAGAATGCTTAGTTTTGATCTGGACATAATGATTGGCTTGTTGCGATGCTTTCGATCTCTGGAGAATTTATATATAGAGGTGATGATTTCATGCACATTGAAAGCCTGTATATATTGTACTAGAATTAACTGTTCAGTTGTCGTTTTTTCGACATACTCTTTTTTCACACCTTAATTGTTTCCAATCTTCATGTCTACTTAGGAAGAACCACATGGGAGAAAAACATATAACCAATCGATGGCGTAATAAGCACCAGGATTTTCTCAGTTCTCATGACATTCGTTTGAGGACAATAACGATGGAACCATATGCATCCAACCAGGCAAACAGAAGCTTTGTCACATTCTTCCTGTTGAATGCGAGGTTACTATTGTTCATGAGGCTTAATTTTTACCGCAAGAGATTTCTCACGGACGGACATGTTGAACAGCAAAAAAAGAAGTTTCAGGTGGACAAATGGGCTTCTAAACGTGCTCGGCTTCTATTTACAACAATTTGTAGTCATCCTGAAATAAATTTTTTTTGCACAAGATGTTGATTTTATGGATCAGACCGGTCCATTTGTTTGTGACTGCAAAAAAGAGTGGTTGGGTTAGATGTTACTGTCATGTTCAATCTGGGTTTTGTATAAAAATTTGATGAACAATTAATCCTTGGGCTTTTTCTACCATTTGTATGCTTGAGTTGCATGTTGTTGCCCTCGTACTCCCCTCCACCCGCCACTACACTATCGCATCTTCCACGGCTGCTGTTCGTTCCCGTCCGAGGCCTCGCCGTCGTTCTCCGCCTTGGTTCGCTCACTGTGCCCGCCGCCGTCTGGCATTGTCAACATGGTCAACAACCAAGAGAAATCAGGAGATGACTGTACGTGGAGAGGCTGACAGTAGGGACCCACCAGGATCACTGCATTTCGCAAGCAGGTGCCTCGTTATTACAAGCCAAAAAAATACTTCCTCCTAATTGTTTGACAACTAGGTCCCACGCCATTGTCAATGTAGTCAATAAACGAGAAAATTACACAAAGAGCGGATAACACCAGGGACCTAGCAGATCGCCCAGTTGTTTTTTAGTTTCAGAGACGGAGCTCAACTGCGCGTTGTGCGGGGGCTGTGGCCCGTCTAGCCCACGCTTACGCTTTTATTAAGCACATGACGAGCCCAGTTGATATATTTTTTCTTTCTGAAATTGGTAGCCCAGTTCTTTTTTTTGGAGAATACCAAAACCGAGGCCTACTTGCTTTTCTCAGCCTTGCTGGGCTGCAAATCTTTCAAGACTAGGAGGGATGTAAGTAGTAAGAAATGGGCTTCCCCACAAATGGGCTATAAGTTGTAAGAAATTGGCTGTAAATTTTAAACCAAAGCCAACCGACAATTGCATTAAAATATCATTTTTTTTCAGGATTTCTCTACTCTCTACTCTTGTAAAAAAACAAAGCCAACTGGCAATTACATTAAAATATCATCTTTTCTCCCACAAGATAAACTACTCATACAAATGCATCTTCATGTTCCGTGCAACGAACAGGCATCTTGCTAGTTAAGATTCTAAATTTCATTCATTTTTTTGTGGAGAATTGTTTTTTGAATTTTATTTTGATATAATTTTTTGAAAATTATTTTTAACGTGACTCGAAATTTCGTGATTAAAAGAGTTCGGACCCCACCGAAATATGCAAAATTTTGTTGAATTTTTTAGCAGTGCCCAAAATATATGGTCTGTAATGCTAATAAAAAGAATATGGGCTTCAAATATCCGTCAGAATTAGCAAATGGACGGTAAATTATTGAAAATAATGGATAATGGGTTGTATGCTGTTTTCCACAGATATGGAGGCTGACTTCTTGGCCTACTAGGTTGACGATGATGCTATCCTAAAAAAAATTGACGCATACGCAAGGCTTTGTCAACTTAGTCAACACACAGCACTGGCTGTTGGATGTCCATCCAACGGCCGCCATGCTTCTTCAATCTCTGATCTTCCTGCTCCAGCCGCCCAAACCAGCGCCGGCGGGACTGCCTGCTCCCTCCTCCTATGGCTGGATGTGTTGTCGCCAGGCCATCCCTCTAACCACCCACACATCATGTTATTTTCCGGCGACGTCAGCCTCATCACGCAGCCGACCAGTCAGCGCTCGTACTCCCCTGAGCATCGGCATCCGCTGCGGTGGCTTCGTCGGCTCCGGGTGGTTCTCTTCTTGGGCCTTGCCCTCGTCCACCGCGTTTGTGCTCTCGACGCGGTGAGGTCAACATGGTCAACAAACAACAACCATCGGAAGAGGCTGACAGTAGGGGCCCACACAGGGAAATGCCTCCTTATTACACGCAAAATAATGATTCCTCCACCTGATAACTGGGACCCACCGGAAGGGCCTCTGTATTTCGTGAAAAAAATGTTCCCCCCACTATCATCTCGGACCCACCGGAAGTGCCTCCTTATTACGCACAAAAAAACGAATACTCCCCCTGCTAGCTGGGACTCACCTTGGTGGGAGGCTGACTTGTGGGCCTACTAAGTTGACGGGAACGGAGGGCTTTGTCAACTTAGTCAATATGAACGATTCTAGCTCCAGTGACCGTACGATGTCCATCCAACGGCCATAGTGCTTTTTCAGCCTCTGGTATTCGTGCTCCAGCCGCCCAAAGCAGCGCCGGTCGTGCCGCATGCTCCTGCCTCCCGTGGCCGGCTGTGATGCCGCGGAGGCCTCACCGCCCCCTACTACTCCCACCGCTGGCCAAGCCATCACTCTACTCACCCACACCCCCTGTTATTCTGCGGCAACGGCAGCCTCACACCGCAGCAGAACCAGTGAACCCTCGTACTCCTCTTCATGTCGGCATCCACTGCCGCGTCTTCCCCGGCTCCGCGTCGTCCCCTTCCTAGGCCTCGCCGTCGTCCACCGCCGTGGTGCTCTCGGCGCGGCGTGGTCAATGTGGTCAACGACCGACTTCCATCGGAAGAGTACTGTACGTGGAGAGGTTGACACCTGGGTCCACGGCAGCCGCAAGGAAGTGCCTCCTTATTACGCGCAAAATAATTATTCCTCCACCTGACAGCGGAGATCCACCGGACGGGCCACCATATTTCGCGAAAAAAATGTTTCCCCCCTGACTGCTGGGACCCACCAGCTACATCTTCGCACGCAAGAAAGTGCGCCCGGAAAAAAAACCGATTCACCCCCTGACTGCTGGGACCCACCAGCTACATCTTCGCACGCAAGGAAGTGCCTGACAATCGGGACCCACCTAGTCGAAGTGTACGTAGCGTTGTCATTCTGGTCGCGAACATGTACGTACATACTGGTCGATGTAGAGGCGCGCACATGTCATACTAGAGGCGCGCACGTAGCATGTACACGTATGTACAATGGCCAGTGTGCAAGAAAGAAAATACGGCCACGTACGTACATACGGGCGGGGTCTCGAACACCTACTCACGCATACGTACGGCCAGGGCTCGTGTACATGGTTGGGTCGGAACGGAGAAACAGCGTCGTCATCGTGTTCATGGGAGCCAACCAGCTGGGTCGGAACGGAATGCGTCATCATGTTCATTGGGAGGGCTTGGATGGAACAGGTGATGGAAACGAGGCCTGACGTACCGCAGAACGGAGGAAACGGCCTTGTGTTCGACCGGCCATGTTCGAAACGGGATCATGTTCATCGGGAGGGGTCTGGCGTACCGCAAAACGGAGGAAACGGATTTGTGTTGGACCTACTACGGTCGAAACGGGGTCCTGTTGATCGGGAGGGGTGTGGCGTACCACAAAACGGACGAAACGGACTTGTGTTGGAGTGCTACGGTCGAAACGTGGGTCCTGTTCATCGGGAGGGGTGTGGCGTACTGCAAAACAGGACTCCACGGGACACTGTTCATCTCCACCCTCGACCTCCTCCAGCCTCCACGGGCTACTGTTCATCCACCGTCGACCTCCTCCAGCCTCCACCTACGACTGTTCATCCACAGGCTCCTGTTCATCCAGCCTCCACCGCGCGCTACTCCACCGGCTACTGTTAACCACCCCTCTCCACGGGCTCCTATTCAACCACCCCTCCACGTTCTATTGTTCATCCACCCCTCCACCATCTACTATTCATCCAGCCCTCCACGCGGTCGTCCTGTTCATCCAGCCCTCCACGGGGTCCTGTTCATCCAGCCCCAACCGGCTCGATCGATCGGGGTCCTGTTCATCCAGAGGCAACACCATGGGGTCATGTTCATCCACCCCCAGCGCT
>NC_057798.1:479915922-479917811 GCF_018294505.1 Triticum aestivum | reverse complement strand
CCCCCAACGCTCACTATTCATCCAGAGGCAGCATCGACCGGCTTCAGTTAGCAGCAGTAGCGAAGGAATCGCTCAATCGGGTTCAGTTAATAGCCATCAATCGATCGCTCGGGTTCAGTAACGCGTAGCCTGCAGTGCAATCACTCGGGTTCAGTTAGAGCCCAACGCCTCGCTCGGGTTCAGTTAGAGCCAACGCCTCACACACATGCGCGTACGTGTATGAGAGAAACGCGCATCGCTCGGCCCCCGACCACCCACCGTAATCGGGAACTCGCCGAAATTTTCCTCGCCCTCGCTTCTACCACGGTTTTTCCCGTCATGGATGGCCCAAAGAATGTTATGCAGCAGCGTCTCCGGCCCGCCCAGGACGAAAAGCCCATTTGCTGTCATGATTTTTTGTCATAGAAGTAGGAGCCCACCACATCTATGATGATACCGGATTTTGTCACAATTATCGTCATAGAAGTGTCATAAGTATGACAGAAAAAAATTCGTTCGGCCCAAAATGTCACGGATGTGTCTTTTTTTTGTAGTGTCACCAGATAATTTGGCAAGTGTAGTAGTTGTTCATGGGAGCCACTCTTGGACGAATCAAAGATCAATCATGACGTGGTGGCGCGTTTTTTATAAACTAAGTTATTCTATTCGATGGCACGTACGCAACATTATTTTCTCAATGGAACGTGAATCATGCATGCACCTGAATGATGGAGCACGGGATGGTAGCCATGGACATGGTCAGCCCTTTTTGGAGACTAATACACTACTTTTGATGTGTCCCGTCAACTCGCAAATGAGGAGAAGCTTTGATTACTACTAGTATGACCTCCCCCTTGCTCACGCGCGCGCAGTGGCTCGCAGGACGAGGAGAAGATTTTGCTTTACGATAGTGCACTTAATACAGGTGGTGGACGTGCAACTGTTCATTCGGTGTCAGATTGCCAGAAGTAGGAGTATACTGTAGTACCATCATCATTGTTCGAATTCCAGAAGAGGCAAAGAGCCAAGCGCACGGTCACCTATTCACAGTATAACCGGCCGTGTTTGCATGAATTTTTTAACATAACACAATCTGAGTGGATTGCTCGAGTGGTCATCACACATGAGCCAATCGATTCGCACCCTTCCGCACTCCATTTTGTCTTGCGTTCCTTCCTCCATCTAGCACACTGACAAGTGGGCCCCATGCTCATGTATGCCAACGTGGTAGTCAATTATTTTACCAGAGTCGGCTATCACACCCTTTCGATACCACGTCAATGTACCCACTAAAAACAAATTAGACTTGTTCGGTTCAATTGCCTCCCTAGGTGTTTGGAGAGGAATTGGCCGTCGCGAGGCGGTTCTACAAGTAGGCAGGTGGCAAAAAATAGGGGGAAACGCGGGCAATAAGCTGGAGAGTGTCTCTAATGGGCTGCCTCTAGTGTTAAGGGCCTCCAGTACGAAACATGGGCAGCCGATTAGGCCGATACACAAGCCTACCCATCTTAAAGCCCATTTGTTTTTTTTTGTGAGGAAAAGCCCATATTTCGTAGAGGGGGCGATCCTAGAAAAACCCTCGTTCCTCCTCGCTTCCACTTATAATGTAGCTCACTGGACTCTCCCGCTTCCGTTGCCCCCCAATTCCCCCCGCTCCCCATCTTCCTCACTCATACAGAAAACCTCCGCTCACCTTCTTCCTCACTCATACAGAAAACGCCTGCTCCTCTTCTTCCACTCCTACATAAAACCCCAGCCCTCCTTCTTCCCCACTCGTACTGCCACTAGGCTCGTCTCCAGCTACTCTGCTCAAACCCGTGAGCTCGACGCACCGCCTACAATGAAAATGGAGTCGGCAGGCCCCAGCGCTAAGAAGATGAGGCTTCCACCACTGGCGACGCCGGTTTTAG
>NC_057798.1:479808061-479915651 GCF_018294505.1 Triticum aestivum | reverse complement strand
GGAACCTGTAGAATCTCCGGTGGACCGCATCAGCGTTCTCCCAGACGACATCCTTGGGGAGATCATCTCGCTTCTCCCCACCAAGGATTGCTGCCACACACAAGTCCTCTCAACTCGATGGTGTCCTCTATGGCGCATCGTGCCCCTCAACCACGACTGTCATCAAATATTTGTGCTTCCTGAATTTGATCTCCTCAGAACCATCGTCTCCTCTCACAAGCAGGGCTCCGTTCATTGCCTTTGCATCCCGACATGCTACCTGCTATCCATACCCTATATGGTGGACGCTTGGCTGACATCTCCTGAATTCGAAAAACTCCAGCAGTTTGAATTCTACCATTACCAAGAAAGTTTCATACCATGAACCAAACACCAAGAATTTGTGCCCACACCTCCGTTGTCCATCTCGTGGTTTTCCTCCTCTCTCCACATCGCCACCTTCGCCTGATGTCATCTAGCAGATGAACTAGTACAAATGCTTCAACTCCCACTGGTAAAAAAACTTTTGCTTGTGGTGGTTTATCTGTCGGAGGCCTCACTACACAGCATCCTCCACTCCAGTTGCCCTGCCCTGGAGCGCTTGCTGGTTGTTTTGGGAATAGAAATCCCTATCAGTTGTCTCCAAATAAAGTCGCGTCACCTTAAAAGCATTGGAATTTATTTTGAAGGACAGCAGCTCATCATCGAAGATGCCCCTTCACTTCAAAGTTTGCTCCTTGATTATTTTTATAGACCTTCACAAATAACTGTCGTCTCTGCACCCAAACTAGAGACCTTGGGTGTAATTCGTGATCCGTTTAATGATCACGACAAGTTGGTGTTTGGCTCCTCACTTTTTCAGGTACTGTATATTATCATCTACACATTTGTAATCATAAGCTTCATTTTTCATTTGTGTGCATAATTTTTATATCATTTTTAGTACACTTTGGGTACTAATATTATGTTATATGTGAGGGAGTCCTGGATTAAGGGGTCCTCAGGTGTCCGGTCTATTCGATATTAGCCCGACTGATGGGCCATGAAGATAAAGCAGAAGACCATCCCCTGTGTCTGGGTAGGACTCCTATATGCGTGGACGGCAAGATTGGTGTCCTGATATACTATTACCTTCCCTTGTAAACCGGCTTTGTACAACCCTAGGCCCCTCCGATGTCTATATAAACTGGAGAGTTTAGTCCATACAGGCTATCAGAATAATCATAGCTAGACAGCTAGGGTTTAGCCATTACGATCTCTTGGTAGATTAACTCTTGTAACCCCTATACTAATTAAATACAATCGAGAAGGACGTAGGGTCTTACCTCCTTTAAGAGGGCCCGAACCTGGGTAAACAATGTGTCCCATTGTCCCTTGTTACCATTGATCCTTAGACGCACAGCTTGGACCCCTACCCGGATCTGCCGGGTTTGACACCAACAATGGTACTTTCATTGAGAGCTCCACTGTGTTGTCAACAGAGGAATCGATGGCTCGCCTCGTCATCAATGACGATGTCGTTTCTGAGGAGGCCTTTCTCCCCAGTCAACTCTTTGTGTTCGGCGGCTTCGTGCCACGTGCCAACTCGACCGGTCACCTTGAGCAGGTCGACAGCTACGCCCCTGGTCACCAGATCAAGTTTGGATGTTTGAACTACGTTGCCTATATCCGAGGAGACCTAATCTTCAAGGAGTTCATGGCCTCGGCCGCTGCTCTCCACCCTTATGAAGAACATCCTTCGGATCCATTATCAGATCATGCCCAGAGGTCAATGCTCATACCTGCCTCGGCCTTAGATCCGGGGCAAACCACATCATCCGAAGACGGGAGAATTAACCCCGCCGGACTCTCTCCTGTCACGGAGCTCCCAGCGGGAAACCCAGATGCGACCACTTCGTCTGCGAACTCGAATTCAAATGGGACTCTCCCCATCATCGGGAGGCCGGACTCGCCTCTAGACGATAACTCCGAGCTAACGAGGTCTGCGTCCATTGGGCTCGATCTAGCGGTTATCACCGAGCCTGGCTCCGCAGATCCGCAGACTCCTATCCAGCTTTCGCTCTTAAATGAAACCCTGGACTTAATACACTCGCCATCACTGAAGTATCACCTTCGAACTACACCCAGCTCGGGTGGGGGGTTGAGAGCATGGAATTTTATATCCCACCCACCACCCACTTAATAGCCACTCTTGAGGATCTAACCGACATGATAGAATACGCCTCTGAAGACATTGACGGTATGGACGATGATGTTGACATCGAACCAGGTCCAAACCCGCCTATCACTGGGCGTTGGACGGCCACTTCTATCTACGACGTATACATGGTGGATACACCTGAGAAGAAGGACGACGATGGCACTCAAGATCCAGATAAGGACAAGCCCGTCAACGAACCACCAAAGCATCAGCGTCAGAGGCGCCGCTCGCGATCGCGTCTGGTAAGGGAAAGTAACACCAGCACCGGAGATAATGATACTCCGGACAATGTCGAGGACCTCGACCACCCCGTCGAACGTGCATCCGATCAGGATGAAAGGGAAGAGGGTCAATACATCCCCAAACATGCTGATCACGAAGATTCGGAAGATAGTAACTACTTACATGCCTCCGAAGAGGATCTTTGCCTTGGTAACGAAGATTTTATCGTCCCAGAGGAACCCCTTGAACAAGAACGCTTCAAGTGACAGCTCATTGCCACCGCGCGGAGCCTGAAGAAGAAACAGTAGCAACTTCAAGCCGAATAGCATACGCTCAACAACAGATGGACCAAGGTCCTAGCTGCCGAAGAATACGGCTTTGAGCGACCAGTAAAGAGTTACCCCAAACGCAGGCTGCTGCCAGAATTCGACAACAAAGCCTTTGTTACAATACCATCAAAATACAATTATGCTGATCAACCAGACCGACCACCACGTGGACGAGACAAAATGGCTCATCACGCTGAACATCAGCCCGCAGCCCCTCGCTGTAGAGGCAAGGAGAAAACGGCTTCGGGCTACATGTACGACTTACGTCAGGACCTGGCCAATAAATCCGGCTAGACTAGATCGATCTATGGATCAAAGGGACGTGCCCCGGCACGAGATGACGGCCATCAAGCCTAGCAGGATGAGCATAATCAAGTTCAGGGTCAGCACCAAACACATATGTCATCCAAACTTTGCCGCGATGTCGCCCGGTATAGAGGTGCTCCACACCCTATGTGCTTTACCAATGAGGTAATGCAGCACCAATTTCCGGAAGGGTTTAAACCCCTGAACATCGAGCAGTACGATGGAACAACGGATCCTGCCGTATGGATTGAAGATTTTCTTCTCCACATTCACATGGCTCGTGGAGATGACCTCCACGCCATTAAATACCTCCCTCTAAAGCTGAAAGGACCAGCACGGCACTGGTTGAATAGCCTCCCAGAGAACTCCATTGGAAGCTGGGAAGATTTAGAAGACGCTTTTCGGGCCAACTTTCAGGGCACTTATGTTCGGCCACCAGATGTTGATGACCTAAGTCACATAGTCCAGCAACCCGGAGAGTAAGCTTGCAAACTGTGGAATCAATTCCTAATTAAAAAGAACCAAATCATGGACTATCCAGACTCCGAAGCCTCAGCGGCCTTCAAACACAGCGTCCGTGACGAATGGCTCGCCCGACACCTCGGGCAGGATAGCTGGTTGGCTCGTAGAAGCAATAGTTCTAGCGACCCCGGCACCTCTGAGGCTAGGGATGGCAATGGTAGACCATGATGCAACAAAAACAAGCGTCGGAACAATAACGACGAAATAGAGGATACTGAAGTAAATGCCAGATTCAGTGGTTCTAAACCCGGTCAACGGAAGAAGTCATCCAAAGGTAATAGGGATGGTCCATCCAACTTGGACAAAATACTAGAGAGACCTTGCCAGATTCATGGCACCCCTGACAAGCCTGCCAATCACACCAATAGAAATTGTTGGGTTTTCAAGCAGGCCGGTAAATTAAATACCGAACATAAGAGGAAAGGACCTCCAAGCGAGGACGATGATGAGCCCCGTCAGCCGAACACGACGGGGGGGCAGAAGCAGTTTCCCCCTTTGGTGAAAACGGTGAACATAGGGTAATGGGAAGACTTTCAGGTAGGCTAGGCCCTCTTTTAGCTCTTGGAGATGTTTGTTTATTCATGATATCTCCTTGTTAGTGCATAGGGTTAAGGATAGCATTAAGACAAAGCTTCTTGGCTGGATTCAGAGAATTCCATAGGCTTGTGTATATGTTTGTATATAGATGATGCTCTAGATGTTTCTTAGGTAAGTTTTGCTACTTGTAAATATTTGTAACTTTCTCTTTGAACTGTGTGAGATGAATAAAGGACTGTGGGGCTGTTGCCTCACAGTAAATAGTCAAAAAAACGATGAACATGATCTATGTCACCCACATCCCCAAGAGGGAGGGCAAGCGCGCATTAAGAGACGTCTAGGCCGTAGAGCCAGTCGCCCCAAAATTCAACCGATGGTCGGCTTGTCTGATCACCTTTGATCGCAGGGACCACCCAACCAGTATTCGTCATGGAGGTTCGGCGGCCCTGGTACTTGATCATATCATTGACGGATGCCATCTCACTAGAGTCCTTATGGATAGCAGCAGCAGCCTTAACTTGATTTATCAAGATATTGTCCGTAAAATGGGTATCGACCCGTCAAGAATTAAGCCTAGCAGGGCGGAGGCATAAAAATTTAGTCGATGGGTTCATTCATTATCTTATTGTGAGGATTTGGTCTAATTAATTTAGTGTAAAGTCAAATTTCACACCACCATACATCATAGTAGTCCACTTCAAGGAAGAACAAAAAATATAGCACTAAAAATAAATTACATAGAGAAACATAATATCACTTATGTTATTTCAGAGTGCAAAGCCAAAATATTATCATTTGTTATTTCATAACAATGCACAGGTATTTAATTAGTACTAACTATTAAAGTATACGGATCAAATTGTGTGATTATTGTGGTGTGTCTGGCCGTAAAAGAATAACCCAAATATGAATAACCCCTAGAGATTGACAAGTCGCAATATTCCAACTACCAACTAATCACGATCTCAAAATTAAAAACCCTAACCATAAAATTTAGAAAGAAAATTCTTTTTTTTGCGAGGATAGAAAGCAAAAATTCGATGAAACAGAGGCACACAATTTGTAGAAATTGATGACTTGCCTTTTCAGAAATATGATGCACTTTGCTGACTTCTACGCTGGCCTTGAATGATATTATTCGTATCTAGTAATCGATTTTGTCTTTGAGAAATATCATTCCATACCCTAGATCGGTCAAAGTAGGTGAAGTAAGCAAATATAAAATTGAAGTATGAACAACAAAGAGGCAATGTGGTGATGCGATCTCAGTACCTCGAATTTGGAGTTTTGAACAACGATCGTCGGCTTGCTGCTGTGGCGTCTCATGAATGACAGTTGATCGAGGGCATGAAGAATAGAACCACGGTAGGAATAGGCAGCATGGACTAGAGAGGCAATTTACTAGTGGGCTTTTGGGCTTTTTTATTAGGCTGCTCACTTGGCGTTGGAACTTGATGGGTTCATCCGTTGTTTTTCGTTGGGTTCAGAGGAGTATGTATCTGTGTACGTAAACTAGACCAAGAAAAGTCATTGGTTTCATCTGAACCCAATGCTAACATGCTGGCTCCGCCCCTGAAGCCTGGTAGCACTACCTGTAAAGGAGTGATACCCGGCATGGAGGCCCGCTACATGGGTGCCTTAACACTGGAAGTGGTATTCGGCTCTCGGGACAAGTTCCGAAGCAAAGAATTGATCTTCGACATCGTCCCTTTTCGTAGCAGTTATCATGCATTGCTTGGACGAATAGCTTTCGCACGCTTTAATGCAGTCCCGCATTATGCTTATTTGAAGCTCAAAATGCCTGGACCGCGTGGCGTCATCACAGTAAATGGAAATATGGAGTGCTCCCTCCGTACTGAGAAGCACACCGCGGCCCTAGTAGCCGAGGTGCAAGGCGGCCTCATCAAGCCAAACAACTTATCGGTCATCAAGACCCATGACATTGCTAAGCGAGTCTGATCCACATCACAATGCGATAGCTCGATGGATCCAGAGCTCGAATAGCAGTTTAGCCTCTGCCGACTACCTCATAAGGTTGCGGCATACGTACCGCGCGTACATAATACGCACTTAAAATGCCTTGGGCAATGTCGGAGGCACACTACAGAAAAAGTCCATAGTACGGCTTGACCCTATTTGGACCTTAAATATTTTTCTCACTGCAGGTTCGTTAAAAAAACCTACCAACTCTATGGTTGCATGGGGGCTCCTCTCTAGGTCCCTCTTTTTTTGCAGACAACCATCAACTCCTCCTCTCAAAGGATTCCTTACAAAGGAGAAATGGCGCAGACAGGCGGCAGGGCACCATTGGGCTCTTCAAACCACTACTTTTAGGCCCTGTGTAAACCTTTCCCTTGTGTAAACTCTTGGCATGTAAAAGGCCATGATATTCATGGCATTATCTATAACAACACGTCTGGACGTATTAATCAGGGTATAAAAGAAGCAGTTGATCCCCACTTTTGTTTGGCACTTATTCATCTTATATCATCATCTATATCCCCCCCCCCCTACTCCAGACTGCCACATGTGATTTAGTACGGCCTTAACACCGGGGGTTGTATTCGGCCTTGCACATTTTAAGTCTGAACACCTATAGGGAAATCTTCGGCGTCCTGGATATTGCATTGTATGCATCGGCTCCGAATCATGTCATTGGTCTATAGTTTGGTTGCCCGACTCCTGTGCTTACAACCTTATGTTCCGCCCGTTTGGCTAACGTAGTAAAGGAAGAACTACTGCGATTGTATTTCTACTTCGTCCGGTTAAGTACCTCAGTAGAGAAAGCCGAAAACTGACTGTCAAGATAGGCGAGAGCTGGTCAGTGATCCGGCGACCTAGTATTATACTACAAATTGTTAGTGATTTACCCCGTGTCATACGAGGGGATGGTCTTCATCCAGCCGCGTGGAAAAGGCACCGCAGTCCGGATAGCCGCACACGCACCAGGGGTTAGTACTTAGCCCCACATTTAGACTCCTGTGGCTAAGTGAAGGTAATAAAGTCGCATAGTCCGATTGCCTGGTTCACCCTGCGGACACCTCCTTTACGGACCAAGACGTTGGATAAAGTGTGGTCACGTGTTATGTAGAACACCCCTGTAGCATCTACATGGGGGCAGAAGCCGACGACTAGCAACCTTCAGAAATATATCAATAATCGGCCGCACAGGCGGAAAAAATTACTTGAAACAATAGGCACAAGCATAGATATCTCACAGCACGAGTTCATAACATGGTTTGTACAACCCGAACACATTCAATCAAATATCACGTCCTTCGAACATTGGCCCTCTACTACTCGGGCTCCTTCTAGGACGTCATCGAAGTACCTCTCAGACTTCTGATGATCTTTGCCTTCGGGCAGACCCGCGGTCGCCACTTCGGCGGCCTTCGTCTTCGCCCATTGCATCTTCACGCGGGCAAAGGCCATCTAGGCACCCTCTATGCAAGCCGAACACTTTATCGCATCAATCCACGGCCACACATCGACAAGCCATTTCACTAGGTCGAAGGAGCTGTTGGGAATAGGCTCGGCCTGCCAGAGTTGGAGTACTAGATCCTTACGGACAAGTCGACCACCCTATGCAACTCTGTCAGCTGCTTCAGCTAGTCGTTCAGAGGCGTTGTGTGCTCCGACGCGAGGAATTGCGACCAAAACAGCTTCTTGGTCGAGTTCCCCTCCTGGGCTCAAAAGAACTGTGCGGCATCGGTGGCGCTCCTGGAAAGATCCGCAAACGCGCTTGGAGAACTCCACACTCGAGTAAGCAAGATATACCTCTTACCTCCAAAGCTACTCTGCAAAAGAAAGGCCTTACCAGTCGCTATCTCTCTCGCTTGCTGGATCTCCTCGCGAGGACTCCGAGACTCAATCTGCGCCTCTTTGGCATCATGGAGAGCCTTGCCAACCTCAGACAACTGGTCCGAAATGTTCTGCTACAAGGTCTAGCATTTGCTGATGGCATCCTTCAGCTCCTGCTTGACTTCGGCCACCGAGCTTCATGTTGGGGGCGGGCAGTTTGCTCGGCCTCCAGCTCTGCAGCCGCTTTGTCAGCAGCTGCCTTGTTTGCCTCTGCCACCTTCCTAGCTTGGGCAAGGGCACCCTTGAGGGTCTCGACCTCGGCTGCGCCAACTATGATCATAATCAAAAAATTCCATGAGTTAACCTCTCAGTATACATATCACTTCAAATACTAGTGGACCCATTGCGCCAAATGGCACAGAGGCACGCTAAAACCATGTCCGCGATGAAAAAAAATCATGATTTAATCCCCTCTAATTGGGAACGCGGTGGACTGCTATGTACAATGAAATGAATATACATATTTTAACTTGATAATATAGAGTTTAGGGTTTCTCTGCCTCTCGCCGGCTCCGCCACTGGTCTGCCTCGTCTCTGTTGGCCTTAGGGTCATGGTGGCATGGTGAATCCTGACCCTTGCCGGTGGGAGGGCTTTGCTTTTAGATGTTCCTTTGACTTTTGTTAGAGTTTGTGTACCGCTCAGGAAGACGAAACGACGGCGGCTCCCTAAAGATGGAATAAATTCTCCCTGCCTAACCCCCGTTCCAATGGTGCGTCGGTAAGCGTGTGGAGGTGTGTCTTCGACGGATATGTCCTTGGTGGATTTGCTCGGATGTGGTTGTAGTTCGTCTACATTCATGTGTATTCAGGTTGGATCCTTCTGATCTACACTACTCTTCATCGGCGGCAGTTGTTGTTCTGCTGCGCTGGTCCGATGGGGCCTTAGCACGACGACTTCCCGACTGTCTACTACAAAAGTTTTGCCCGGCTCCTGCAAGGGAGGGGCAATGATGGCGGCGCACCTTCTGCTCGCTTTAGTTTCTTGTAGTCGTAGTTTTCTCGCAAAAAGAACTTGATAGTATAGAGTCTCATTTAAAGAAATATGTATGGGCAAGCACGTATGATAGTAAATGAAATATTCTTTAGCCAAAAAAATGGTCTGTTGTTCTATACAATGAGATGATATATACACATTCTTATTTGGTTGTATGAAGTACCAAAAGGCGCACAAACCCATCGAATCCATGTGGACATTGAAAAGAAACTCCATGGTTTAGTTGGTTTAGTTGTGGGCAAGCATATTGGCAACAAATCTTTTAAGAAGAAAAAAATGTGGTCTGTTGTCTACAATGAGATGTAGACACACATATTAGTTTGGTAGCACAGAGTTGTATTCAAAACAAAATCCATGATTTAATTGGTTTATTAGTTGTGGGCAAGCACATATGAAGCAAATTTAATTTCCTTTAACAAGAGAAAAAACAGTGGCTTGTTGTCTAAACCCTTCATTTCTAAATATAAGTCTTTTAAGAGATTCCACTATGAACTACATACGGAGCAAAATAAGTGAATCTACACTCTAAACTATGTCTATATACATCCGTATGCAATCCATATTGAAATTTCTAAAAAAGACTTATATTACCGAACAGAGAGAGTAATGAGATGAATGTACACATTTTAGTTTGGTAGCACAAAGCCCCATTCAAAATTATGCCACCTTGAAAATACATGTATTTTTTTTAGTAATCTCCTGTTTGAGCAAATACCGACGCCAAGAATTTAGATCCTTATGCCGTAAAAAAATATACTTTGGTGTGTGTTTAGAAACACATATTTCAGTTCAAAAAAACACATATTTATGGTCCTAAAAATATACATATACCTAACAACATGTGTAAACTAGTTAAGGAGGCCTTAAAAATTAAATAGTGTTTCTATAAACTTTTTATTATGCCTACATGCGAAAAAACATAGGAAATTGCTGAAAAGTTTGGAGGATTGCCGTCTTGGTTCCTAATGAAAGATAATTGCAGAACGTGGTAAACCCTTGAACTCTTCTATTATCAATTAGTATTTTATAATATTATCGACAATTTTAAGGACTCCTCAGATTATAAGAGAAAACCCACATAGGTCAGAAAATGCTAGGAATTCCAAAAAAGAGGCACCAAAATGAGCTAGACGGTATGTATAAATTCAACTGAAACTGAGACATAGGCAAGCATACATAGGAATTTTGCAGGATCATTCCTACTATGTGGAGGGCCATTATAGCCAAATTTACCTAACGTCTCTAAGAAAATCTTTTGAAACTCGGACCATCCAGATATAGCAACATGGAAAAGCCTGCTGAATGAAACTTTTGCAGCTGAAGATGCCTGATTATACTTCCTATGGGCTGCTTCTGAAAAGATCCTGCAAGCTACTGTACACGAGTCCAAGAAATTATCCAATGCAGACGTACAGTTACAGTTACAACTTCAAGCAGATTTTGTACGTATATTTTCTTATCAAGTGAAAAATAAGCATAACAATAGCACCATTGGTGCCTTTGGTGCTGGACAAAATACCATGCAAATTAAAATTTGTATAAATTTACTCCTGATCATGGCCAGGACTAATTAGCATGGCCCTATGGGCCACAGTTGCAAAATCTAAGTATGATCCATGAGAACATGCACACAAATTTAACTACTTGGCATAAAAGAGCAGAAGTTCATCATCTAAGAATAGTAGACTGAAGAGGTAAACAATCATAAAAGAGATTATGTGTGCAGATATGATGATACATAAGCCTATCCAATTATTCCATTTGATGTGATGATATGAGGCGCACATTGAACCTCTCGTTTTTCTCATAGCAAATAACACCAGGATCATAGCAGTAAGCCAATTATAAAGTGGCAAGATGATTATCCAGTAGTTTTTTCTGCGGTTGATTTGAGACAAAAAAAATAGAGGCGATACCAGTTGCACTTCTGCATCCGTAACTTCTCGACACTTGTTCATGTCTTGATTCATTTAGGCTGGCTATCTTCTTGCTGCTTTAGAATTTGATAGCAAACTCTGTAATGCACCCAAAAAAGATTAGACTTAATAGGAAATCTCTATTGTCTTATAGTCGAAGAATAGGCTTGCATCGAAAAAAATACAAAAAACATTAAAATTTGTCGGTGTTAGGAACATGCAGTGATACACTGAACCATAAACTCTTGCAATGATACACTGAACCATAAAATGCACACAAACCAGCTAGGACTTGAAGAGAAGTCAGCAGTATTACATGCATTGAAAAGCAGGTAAAAACTGTTGACTGGAAAACAGAGTTTGCCTAACAGACTGCACCACAAAAATGTTTTAATAACATGAGAATGCATACTGAAGGGAACTTTTCTAGCCTATGTTTTATTGAGAGCAGTACACATAAATAGTGGAACTTCCTACGATCGACCAAATTATTTTAATCGAGTGAAGAAAAGAATGGAATGATTTTTATTGGTAGAAGAATATATACCTCTGGCCTCTCTGTATCCTTCCATATATTCATCCGATTAACACACGCAAATCCTAGAAAAAATAACAAATAGAAAGGAGGCCAACCACTGATGCTCTAAGCTCCTAAGAGCATAGCCATGTAGCACTTGATCTATGCCTTCAGCGCTAATAAAGAGAAAATTACAGAGATAAAGAGTTCTTCTATGATAAGTTGAGAAACGGACCAAGGAAACTAATTTAGCTGCCCACCAAGAAGTAGAAAAATCCGGTGAAGTGATACCCTTCATGCTGCAATCTTCCACATTTATTTGGAGAACCTGCTTCCCTTACAATACTACAGCAAATAATATCCATTCATTTTGGTTATTTGCTACTGAAACAAAAACTGATGGCTAGACACAGAACTGATGGCTAGAAATAGGAGTGATGTCTATAGAGAACTGAGATAGGTGTAGTGCCATTACCTATTAAGGAAGGAAATAACAATGAACCATGCTTGTCAATCAGTCTATAGCTAGAAGGCCAAGAGCCCCATCGACTATCTGCACAAGCACACCCGAACCTGCATTGAAGTAATGGAGCTCATATTAGCTTCCCTCAGAACAAATAGTTGATATTTCTGAGCGAATATGCATAAAAAGGCCCACTTAATATATCTGTAAGAAGTTGGATTCAGGTCTCATTTTGGTGCTCAATCATAATTATGCCCCTGAACTGCGCATTACATACCTGCAAAAAGTTGGAAGGCACATAATATAAAAATTCAGGCCTCGTTTTTGTTCTCAGTCATGGGAGCATTGTTCAGCATATTTCAGTTTTGGAATATGATGTCTATGTAAGATAGCAAATTCTACACACCTCAAGGAAGGAGCATGCAGTCCTCTTAATTCCCAAACAAAAAAGGACCAACAGAAAAAATAAATAAAATCAAAAGAGGGAAGCTCAGAGACAAACCTCAACCCGCTGCACGAAACAATGGCATATCGATCAAAAGGAGATCTGCGTCACCATTGAGAGCGAGAGAGGTAGTACACAGTTGGAGATAATCCACGATCAGTTTATTGACATATCCAGCACCATCAAGCAAGGGCAACACCAAGCCACTATAAATAAGAGCGGTGGGATATAAGACATAATATATGAAGAGAGGGGAAGAATGAAAGGCCGGGAGGACAAAAACACCTACTTGCATCACGAACGCCAAATCTGGCTGCTGCCATCGGTGGTGCAACATCTAGTGTGCCACCTAAATCCACATGAAGATGAAGGAGGCTAGCAGGGAGTCCGCAGCGCCAGCTCCATGGCTGGACTGAGCCGAGCAGCCTCCTGGCTGGTATCCGCTCCTTCCCTCTTTCTCCGATGCGCCCAGTTGAGCTCATCCCTCGTCCCGCTGCTTCCTCACGAGCCAGGGCGGATGAGCACCTAGGAGGCGGTGGATCGCATCCGTCGCTCCATCAGCCCCTATACTGCTTCCTCCTGCAGGCGGACTCCCCACGGCTTTCCGCCCCCGCTCCGGCCCGACCGCCGCCATGGCGCCTAAGGAGGGATGGACGTGGTGGCTGTCTTGATGAGGCAGGAGGAGTGAGAGGGACGGCGACCATGGGGATCGGGGAGGGGGGTGGAGGAAGGGGTCGGGGCGCAACAGCCGTGGGAAAGGGGGCTAGGGTTTGTTGCTTCGTGCCATTGCGGCTGATGAGGGAGAGAGATCGAGGAGGCAGGGAGGGATGGGCGTGTGGGCGAGTGGATTGGGTGAGGGGTCACGACCTGCCCCACGACGCGCACGCGGCGCATGAGGAGAGGCCGCTCGCGCAACCAAAAATGGCCAACCTAGCCAATCGCAGGTGAGGCCGAGCCCACAAGTCATTGACCATCTGAAATTACTGCAAGGTCAAAACAAGCCGTGAGGATCCAACGTATCAGATCACACAGAAGACCGTTTTGACCATCATCCGACGGCTGAGAAGGCAGGAAATCGAGGGAGCCTCCTGAAGCCAAGTTGGCTAGCAACCTTATATGTTAAAATGCAAATAAATTCCTTCTTAAACATTTTCCGCATACCTTGCGTTTCCTCGAATTGCTTGTTGATGCGGTCAAGCTCCTCATCGCCCACTCGAAGCTTCCGATTGAGTTCGGAAACCTCTACGACATGGGCGGTAGCCGCCAACTTGGATGCCTATTACAAATGTAGCACAATATGTTACTATCAGGATTAATATGTGGATCCTCTGTCTGGTTTTTCTAAATCGAACAGAGCCTCAGGGGCTACTGTCTATATATAGGTTTATCCTTTCATATGAACAGTTTTTAGAACATTATGTCGCATACCTCAAAGCATGTCAGTAGGCTGCAGAAGGCTTCATTCAGTCCGCTTATAGCAGACTGAACCTTTTCCATAACCTCTAGAGCATGAGACGCCTCCGGATTAATGGAGGCTGTTGATGGAGCTGCTGCTCCTCCCCCCCCCCCTCTTTCGAAGGGGGCGCTTATCCGATCCCGAAGCTGCGTTGGTCTCCGGAATGGTGTTCGGAGGGGGGGCGGATTGTTGGGGCTCCCCACCATTGGTTATCATCTGGGTCGCCTCCCCCAGGTCTTCGGCCGTCGATGTGTTAACCTCAGGCGCTTTCTCGACGGCCTCGTTCTCCCCTTCTCGGCCAGGAGAAGTCCTTCGAGACGACACTTCGCTGTCCTCCATGGCGATAGGCTAGGGGGGCCGCGACAGCGTGTCACTCTCCTCCTGCTCGGGCGGCAGGGAGTTCCCCTGCGATAATGGAGTGTGCTAGACCTCACGGGGAGGGCTGAAAGGCAAATAACAAAACAACTTACAGAACGGAGGCAGAGGAAGATAGAAGAAGAACAGTAAGTTTATGAATACTTACGATTCACCCAGGTGCTTCACCCTGGGAGGTCTCTTGGGGAATTGTTCGGACTCTGAGTCCAAACTGTCCATGAGGGCCAGCTTGCCTCTTTTTGGCGCCTCCCCCTCCGGGTCTTCGGAGGTCGTCCTCTTCTTCCTCCTCCCCTTATGGGGGGAGTCGCTTTCCACCTACTCCTCCTCTTCTTCCTCATCTCCCTCGTGGGAGGAGAGGACTTCGGTCTCTCCAGACATAGTGTCTGAAGGACCTTTTCAGCGAGGGCCACCCTTGGCCTCCTTGCCCTTCTTCTTTGCCTTCTTCTCCGGCGCCTGATAGGGCGCCGGGACCAACATCTTCATTAGCTGGGGTGTGGCCGGGTTCTCAGGCAGCGGTGCCGGACAGTTGATCCGCTCTGCCTTTGCCGTCCAGCCTTGTACGAAAGATAGGCGATATAACCTCTATTGTAATTGAAGCATTGACCAGATAGATCTTTGGAAAAGTTATGCTTACCTCTGAGGCTGGATTCTCGATGTCAAGTCCGATGTCCTCGGTCTTCATCGGCCAACTCTTCTGGGCCTTGAAGAGCAGCTTCCATATGTCTTCGTGCATGGTGCTGAAGAAGCGCTTCAAGGCCTATGGCTCCTCCGGATTAAACTCCCACGTGGCAGAGGCCCGGAGTTGGCAGGGCAGGATACAGCGGAAGAGCATCACTTGAATCACGTTTGTGAGACCAGTGTTCGAACCCAATACATTGGAGATGCGTTTCTGTAGCATCTTCACCTCTATTTGGGACCCCCAGTCAAGGCCCTTAGCGGTCCATGAGGTGAGTCTTGTGGGGGTCCGGATCTGAAGTCAGGTGTGGCCGCCCATCTAGCGTCGCGGGGTTCGGTGATGTAGAACCACTCCTGCTGCCACACCTTGACAGTCTCGAAAATGCCCGTTTGGGCCAGATGGCATTGGGGAGCTTGCTTACCATGGCCCAACCACAGTCCGTGTGCTGTCCATCGACCACCTTCGGCTTCACATTGAATACCGTGTGGCGGGATGCAGAGCAGAGCCTCACACATGACGATGAACGCCGATATGTGGAGGAAGGAATTTGCGGCTAGATCATGGAAATCTAACCCGTAGTAGAACATGAGGCCTTGGACGAAGGGGTGGAGGGGAAACCCTAGCCCTCTGAGAAAATGGGGGATTAACACGACCCTCTCGCCAGGCCCCGACGTGGGAACGGCCTTATCCTTGTCGAGGAGCATGTGCGCGATATCCACGGACAAATAGCCCACGCTCTGAAGATCCTTGATGTCCTTTTCGGTGACGGAGGAGGCCTCCCATTTGCCCTTAGAGCCGGACCCAGCCATGGCTGGGAGGGTGTTGGCAGTAGGAAAGATCAGAGTTCTTTGGCGCTAGAACTTGGAGGTTGGAGAGCAGAAGCTAGAGGAAGGTGTGGGGAAAAAGGAGGGATCTTTGTCCTCTTATAGACGGTGAAAATGCCAACCGTCCCCCTCTCAAGCCATAAAACTCCCCTGTTCCCAATGAAATCGTGCGTAAGGCATGGTTGGATTACCCAAATCATATTGATGAGTATCCCGTAATGAGCGGGCACTGTGACGCCCCCGATTCAATCGTACACTAATCATACACGCAAACATGTACGATCAAGATCAGGGACTCACGGGAAGATATCACAACACAACTCTAAAAAAAATAAGTCATACAAGCATCATAATACAAGCCAGGGGCCTCGAGGGCTCGAATACAAGTGCTTGATCATAGACAAGTCAGCGGAAGCAACAATATCGTGTATAGACATAAGTTAAACAAGTTTTCCTTAAGAAGGCTAGCACAAACTGGGATACAGATCGAAAGAGGCGCAGGCCTCCTGCCTGGGATCCTCCTAACTACTCTTGGTCGTCATCAGCGGGCTGCACGTAGTAGTAGGCACCTCCGGTGTAGTAGGGGTCGTCGTCGACGGTGGCGTCTGGCTCCTGGACTCCAGCATCTGGTTGCAACAACCAGAAAGAAAGGAAAGGGGGAAAAAGGGGGGGGAGAAAGCAACCGTGAGTACTCATCCAAAGTACTCGCAAGCAAGGAACTACACTACATATGCATGGGTATATGTGTAAGGAGGCCATATCAGTGGACTGAACTGCAGAATGCCAGAATAAGAGGGGGATAGCTAGTCCTATCAAAGACTACGCTTCTGGCAGCCTCTGTCTCGCAGCACGTAGAAGAGAGTAGATTGAAGTCCTCCAAGTAGCATCTTCAAGTAGCATCTCCAGTAGCATCGCATAGCATAATCCTACCCGGCGATCCTCCCCTCGTCGCCCTGTGGAAAAGCGATCACCGGGTTGTCTGTGGAACTTGGAAGGGTGTGTTTTATTAAGTATCTGGTTCTAGTTGTCATAAGGTCAAGGTACAACTCCAAGTCGTCTTGTTACCGAAGATCACGGCTATTCGAATAGATTAACTTCCCTGCAGGGGTGCACCACATAACCCAACACGCTTGATCCCATTTGGCCAGACACACTTTCCTGGGTCATGCCCGGCCTCGGAAGATCAACACGTCGCAGCCCCACCTAGGCAAAACAGAGAGGCCAGCACGTCGGTCTAAACCTAAGCGCACAGGGGTCTGGGCCCATCGCCCATAGCACACCTGCACGTTGCGAGGGCGGCCGGAAGCAGACCTAGCCTAGCAGGCGTTCCAATCCAATCTGGCGCGCGCCGCTCCGTCGCTGACGTCTGAAGTGCTTCGGCTGATACCACGACGCCGGGATACCCATAACTACTCCCGCGTAGATGGTTAGTGCGTATAGACCAAATGGCCAGACTCAGATCAAATACCAAGATCTCGTTAAGCGTGTTAAGTATCCGCGAACGCCGAACAGGGCCAGGCCCACCTGTCTCCTAGGTGGTCTCAACCTGCCCTGTCGCTCCGCCACAAAGTAACAGTCGGGGGCCGTCGGGAACCTAGGCCCACCTCTACCGGGATGGAGCCACCTGTCCTTTCAGCCCCCTCATAATCACTTGCGGGTACTCATCGAGCTGACCCGACTTTAGTCACCATCTATATAGTATGTATGTATATATAGTATATACCCGTGATCACCTCCCGAGTGATCACGACCCAATAGTATAGCAAGGCAGACTGACAAGAATGTAGGGCCAATGATGATAAACTAGCAACCTATACTAAGTATTTAGGATTGCAGGTAAGGTATCAACAGATGTAGCAACAATGTCAGGCTATGCAACAGAATAGGAGTAACCGAATAGTAACATGCTACACTACTCTAATGCAAGCAGTATAGAGAAGAATAGGCGATATCTGGTGATCAAGGGGGGGGCTTGCCTGGTTGCTCTGGCAAGAGAGAGGGGTCGTCAACACCGTAGTCAAACTGGGCAGCAGCAGCGTCGGTCTCGGTGTCTAGCGGAAGAAGAGGGGAAGAAACAATGAATATTTAAGCAAACAGATGCATGACGATGCAAAGCGTGAAGCTAGTCGTGCCCTAACGCGGTATGAGGTGATGCCGGTGAAGGGGGCAAACATCCGGGAAAGTATCCCGGTGTTTCGTGTTTTCGGGCACAGGAGCCGGAGGGGGAAAGTTGCGAGTTCGATAGGTTAGGGATGCGTGGCGAACGAACGGGCTGCGATTCCGGGTTCGTCTCGTCGTTCTGAGCAACTTTCATGTACAAAGTTTTTCCATCCGAGCTATGGTTTATTTTATATCAATTTTAAAAGATTTAATCATTTTTAGAATTTATTTAATTATTTACCCCTAACATTATCCAGAATAGTGATTGCTGATGTCAGCATGACGTCAGCAGTTGGCCTGGTCAACCTAACATGGGGGTCCCGCATGTCATTGCCTAACTAACTAACTAACGGTTTAGACAGATTAATTAGCAGGTTAATTTGGTTTAGTAGTTAGTTAACAGAATTAATTAAGTTATTAATTATTTAATTAATTAACTAATTAATTGATATTATTTATTTATTTTATCATTATTTTTAATTTCTTTTTTTATTCCTTTAAAAAACATGCTGGGCTGGGCCCCACATGTCATAGGGCCAGGGGGGCACTGGCCCAGTGGTCAATGGCCCTGGCCACAGTGGGCACGGGCGCACGGGCGAGCGGGCACGGCCGAGCGGGCGCTGGGGCGCTAGCGGCGCCCGACCTGGCAAGGGCCGAGCGGCGCAGATGCAGCAGGGGCCGCGGCGTACGGTGACGGAGTTCGGCACGGGGGCCAGGGCGGCGGCTGGACGGCGCGTGGGCGCGAGAGGAGCGCGGGCAGTGGCGAAGCAGCACGAGGCCGGTAGCCATCAGGGACGGCAGCAGGCCACGACATGAACGACGGGCGCGCTCGATTCCGGCGAGGGAAGCAAAGGGGGAGAGGAGAGGGGCGATGCTCACTGGGCCCTGCAGGTGTGCGATAGTGGGCTCGAGGTGGCGACGGTGACGACGAAGATGAGGAAGCAGTGGCCGGCGAGGCTTGGTGCGGTTCGGCGAGGAAGAGGCGGTGGGGCGGCGACGGGGTGCACCGTGGCTTGGGGAGGCCGTCGAAGACGACACATTGTCGAGGAGGCAGACCGCCGAGGAGGAGGAGGCAGGCCGGCGAGGTGGTCCGGCAAGGTCCTCGGGCGGCGGCTCGGGCTCCAGGCGGCGTCGGCGAGGCGACGAGGCGATGGGGTCGGGGCAGCGATGAGGCGTGGCCGCGGCTTCAGGTAGGGGTCGTGCGAGGAGAGGGGGGCGAGGAGGCAACGGCGACGGCGATCCGGGGCGGTGGCGTCGACGGGGTCTGGTGCGTGGTCGCCCCGATCTCGATCCAGATCGAGGGAGTGAGGGGAGAGTGGGGGAAGTGGGGATCGGGTGAGGGTTTCAGTGGGCGAGGAGATAAGGAGGAGTGGGGGTCGGCTGGGCCGTGCGGGTGGGCTGCCCGACTGGGCCGGCCAGTTGGCCGGTGGGTCGAGGCCCGGTGGGAGGGGGAGGCCTTTTGGCCTTTTATTTATTATGTTATTTTACTTGTTCTTTTCTATTTTCTTTTAGTTCCTAATTATTTTAGTTGCACTTTATTTTTGGTTTAGTAAAATATGAAAATAGCTCCAAAAATAGTGTGTCAAAATAATCCACTGTTCTAAGAAGTTTTACCTCAGAATAAAATTAGTTTAGTATTTGGTAAAATATATTAGGAGTATAACTAATTGTTTTGATGTTATTTTAATCACTTTAGGGTATTTAAATATTTTATAAAGATGTTGTTACTCCACCAATAATATCCATGATTTATTTGTCACATTAAGAATATTTTAGTTTTGACTTTTGAAAACTTTAATTGTTTGACTTGATTTTAAATTTGAATTTGAATCGTTTTTGAACCATCGCGAGATTAACAACAGTAACCAAGGTGATGTGGCATCATTAGCGTGGAATTACTGTAGCCTAAATATCCGGGCGTCACAATTCTCCTCCACTACAAGAAATCTCGTCCCGAGATTTAAGCGGTGGAGTAAGGGGGGAAAGGTGTTGGTAGCGAAAAACCTAACGAGTCTTCTCGGTCTTGGCTGCCATTTTGAAGAGGTTGATCCTTTTTGTTGATGTATTCATTTCTCTGCTTTAGGTCATCATGATGAAGTCGGCATCCTTTCTTCGGGAATTCCATCGTACTTCCGAAAGAATAAAAGGTGGGTATTCCGGGGGAACGAACCAGGTTAACTATCTGGTCAATAACATCGGGGAAGGTGGTGGGAAGTAACTCTCGAATTGAAACTTAAGAAAGTATCGAGAGCAAAGTAAGGAGGTATCATGGGAAGTTTCGAGCGGGCAGGCAATCGTTTGATGCCTGTTACAAGGCGCGAAAGGGTTCAAAGCAACGGGAATAAGTATTGTGTCTGATACCAGAATAGATCACTAGGAAGGTGGCTCGTGATATTTCATACAAAGCCAAGCATGAGGAATAGCTTTAGGAACAGGGGTGTACAGGAGAGTCAGGTTTCGATCCTGTGGAACTGTGGGTTATGGGCCCACCATGTGGGTTAAAAGTAGGAAGGGCGGAGACGTCTTGCGTGATCATGCAAGCAAGGTATGTCAGAGGATAGCCTATCAGTTATGTCGGCAACAACATCAGTACCAAGGGCGAGGGACGAAGAGAACCATTTTCCTGCTCGTTGAACGAGGCGGACCAGTAGGCAAAGTTCTCATCCATCGGTGGTTACCGAAATGTCATCAACAAAAGTAACAGGGTCTCACTGGCAGAGTTGTACACCGAGGTGTTTACATAAGAAGTGAATTATTACTGCTTAGGTTATATAGATCACAAGAAAAGGTCAAACAAACCAATGGAATGGAAAATGTGATCATCAGGTTAAACAGAACAAGGGAAAGGAAAAAATGTGTTTAAACACATATTTCAGGAGTATATCCTTCCCAAGGACAAGAAGAGCAAGATATCCACGATAGTAGATAATGTAGAAAACCCTTTAGGTAAGGGGAGAGAAATTTCATGACATTACCCATACAACGGTGTTTGGATAATTGAGCAAGAAACATTTAGCATTGGGCTTCAAATGTTCTTATTGAAGATCGGAGTACCACAGACATGCTTCGAGATAGCATTGACATGGTCTTCAAGCAAAGGTCGGACTTTGAATACACAAAGGATCCGTCAGGAGCAACTTATAGAATAAGTCTTACAATTTCCTCATGGAAGAATGGCTAAACTTGCTAAAAAGGATACTACAACAATAGGTCCTCCACCCAGGGGGGGGGGGTGCTAGGCATGACATCATGTTACCGGGTCATCAAAGGACCAACATCATAACTCTTGGAAAGTTGTCCCAACCATCATATCTGACCGAGATTCAGATCCGTTTGGTGTCATGATACCTCAGACTCAGGATGTCCGAGAAGAAAAGGTGCAACACAAATAGACGAAACGACATTTCAAGATTCTCAGGAAATGAACTATGGGAGTGGGTTCTTGAAGTAATAGTTCATCCTTAAACCAAGGAGAGGATGAGGGGGTAGCTGATGGAATCAACGAAAATTCATCGAGAATTCCAAACGGATGGATTTCCACAATAATGTGAACAAGAAGATGACACTTGTCAATTCAAATGATATAATGTTGTATGCTCTAGGAAAACATACACCATCAATCATTAGTTGAAAGGTGTGCCCGAAATATGACCTTAGGCGACAAGATCAATGTTAGAGTGACGATTCAATAACCAATAGTCTAAGAACGAACTATCGATCGTTAACTTCAAAGCAATAGGGTGGCTAGAAGTACAGAACTCAAGCAACATCGTTAGCATATTGGTATCCTGGTTAAAAACAACACGGGGACCAAGGAATGATCGGAGATGGCAGGAAGTATCACTTGTACCAAGAATGCATAAGAGGTGGTGAAATTCTCACGACATTATTGACATAAAAGATGGTAATACTCCAAGGTAAAGAAGAACAATTGCTGGATAGCATGGATCTCAAGGTATAACACGAAACACAAACAAGTTTGTGTTGAACGGGAGGCAATAAAGTGGTCGATGATAATATAAATCATCGAGGGCAAGGATGGTATTTCTCTTCATGAATTCAATTGATATCCCGGAAGAGCTCAAAATGTTGATGATGATCACGACACAATTGTCGAGAGATTTCACGAAGATGTAATCGATCGACGATGACATCAAGTCAAATGAATGATGAAGCGAAAGGTTATTGGAACCACGATTAGGACACAAACTCGAAATCAAGTTTGTTGTTCAAGGAGAAATGATATGACGACGAAAATCGATGCAAGCTTAGCTTATCATTGAAAGCTGTGCTCCGGGAATAAGGACCAGGTAGCACAATTAAAATCATCATGATAATGATATAGTCAAATAGGCTAGGAATGACGTGATCGGGTACAAACTCGTACTTATAGAAGCTTACTGAAGAGTTGTTGAACCATAGTGCGGACACGGTTCAGTTATCGGTTTCTTTGAGTGTTTAATAACTCAGAGCCCGTGAAAAATTGGAATCAGTTGGAAGGTAGCACTTGATGAAGAACTCATAAGAAGTTATGCAGTTCCATGATAATCTCGAGATACCAGGGGGTTAATACTCGACACAAGATCAAAGTAAAGGTTGGACTGGTGTATTGATCCATAGAAGACAATTGTTTTAACTTGTCCGAGAAATGGGATCAAAGAAGAACAATCATGGTCGGAACCACGGTTGCAAGGGATCAATTCACAGATACCACATGTTAGTTATCAAGGAAATAGTTATTATTACAAGAAGTTTCCATGATAGGATATACATCGTGTCCATGGGCATGAACACAAAGGTTCAAGGTCGACTCCCACTTCTCCAATGCATAACCTTTCATTCACTTCTCACTTTTGAGGAGGTTGTAGTGTTGAAATTTTATCTGGCAAAATACCAGGAGTGTATGACTCGTGAAAACTTTCTAGTTCACACATATTAAGGAAGGCATATGTTCAAGCCATCGGGGCTTCTTAGAACATATACCATGAACTTCAGGAGTAATTAACACAAGCTCAAAGTAGAGCATGGTTGACAAAGCAAAGGATACAATTTACAAAGGCGGTATATATCCTAGGAAAGGCTCAAGGTTATTGAATATGAAGGATATTGTCGGATAAAATCCAACAAAGGATCTGGGGTGAGTATCGACACACAACCAGAGGAAGAAGCAAGGCAAAGACATTGGATTATAGAAACAACTGAATAACTTAGAGCTCAATTGCTATGGAATTATGATTTACAAAGCGAAGGATCAGAAGCAGACGCTCTGATCAAGGATGGATAAGTTCAATAGACTTAGGGGCACAATCGACGGCAATTTAATTGGCAAGAACCGGCTCATGATTAAAACGACGTCTGAGCCGGAAGGATGAATTCTAGGATCTGTTTGAGGATTGCGAGCATTCGCAACAAATCGAATCAACGGACTCAAAATGACAATGACAATGGATGTCAACAAGATTAATAGACTTATGGGATTAACCATAATGCAAGCAATCAAAAAGTTCAAGAGTAATAGGATGCTCAGGATTTTCGAAAGATCGAATGATATTTCGAGGATTGGTGACATACATGAATCAACTGGGGATGAGTGGATACTCGGTAAGTGCGAGAAATTATCCGTAGGGGTATTCAGGTGGTAAGGAACTGCAAGGCAGTAGGCACAAAGTATTCTCGGATCAATAGAGAGAATTTCAGGGTATCTTCCAATGACAAGATCAACTGGGGACAAAAGTAAGAACGACAGATGTATGTATTTATCCATAGGGATATTTTGATGGTAGGGAATTGCAAAAGCAACGGACACAAATTCTCGAGTTACAGCGGAGAGTATCTTCAGAGTCTTCACGTGCAGCAGTCAATCATCAGTAACAAGGGGCTCTCCGGGTGAAAGTGATAACGAGATCCTAATGTTAGATTTAGCAAAATTCATTTAACCTGAATAGAAGAGAGATCAGAGTCCCAGAGTATAGACAAGGATTAAAAGATCCTAATACCACCCAATGGCGACGTGGGCCCATGGGCCGCACAGCCATGTCAGTAAAAGTTTTGTAAAGTCTAGACTCGACTTCGGCCAAGGAGTTGGAAGGGGGATTCCTATAGGCAGTCGGCTCTGATACCAACTTGTGACGCCCCCGATTCAATCGTACACTAATCATACACGCAAACATGTACGATCAAGATCAGGGACTCACGGGAAGATATCACAACACAACTCTAAAATAAAATAAGTCATACAAGCATCATAATACAAGCCAGGGACCTCGAGGGCTCGAATACAAGTGCTTGATCATAGACAAGTCAGCGGAAGCAACAATATCTGTGTACAGACATAAGTTAAACAAGTTTGCCTTAAGAAGGCTAGCACAAACTGGGATACAGATCGAAAGAGGCGTAGGCCTCCTGCCTGGGATCCTCCTAACTACTCCTGGTCGTCGTCAGCGGGCTGCACGTAGTAGTAGGCACCTCCGGTGTAGTAGGGGTCGTCGTTGACGGTGGCGTCTGGCTCCTGGACTCCAGCATCTGGTTGCAACAACCAGAAAGAAAGGAAAGGGGGGAAAAAGGGGGGAGAAAGCAACCATGAGTACTCATCCAAAGTACTCGCAAGCAAGGAACTACACTACATATGCATGGGTATATGTGTAAGGAGGCCATATCAGTGGACTGAACTGCAGAATGCCAGAATAAGAGGGGGATAGCTAGTCCTATCAAAGACTACGCTTCTGACAGCCTCCATCTCGCAGCACGTAGAAGAGAGTAGATTGAAGTCCTCCAAGTAGCATCTCCAAGTAGCATCTCCAGTAGCATCGCATAGCATAATCCTACCCGACGATCCTCCCCTCGTTGCCCTGTGGAAAAGCGATCACCGGGTTGTCTGTGGAACTTGGAAGGGTGTGTTTTATTAAGTATCCGGTTCTAGTTGTCATAAGGTCAAGGTACAACTCCAAGTCGTCCTGTTACCGAAGATCACGGCTATTCGAATAGATTAACTTCCCTGCAGGGGTGCACCACATAACCCAACACGCTTGATCCCATTTGGCCGGACACACTTTCCTGGGTCATGCCCGGCCTCGGAAGATCAACACGTCGCAACCCCACCTAGGCAAAACAGAGAGGCTAGCACGCCGGTCTAAACCTAAGCGCACAGGGTCTGGGCCCATCGCCCATAGCACACCTGCACGTTGCGAGGGCGACCGGAAGCAGACCTAGCCTAGCAGGCGTTCCAGTCCAATCCGGCGCGCGCCGCTCCGTCGCTGACGTCTGAAGTGCTTTGGCTGATACCACGACGCCGGGATACCCATAACTACTCCCACGTAAATGGTTAGTGCGTATAGACCAAATGGCCAGACTCAGATCAAATACCAAGATCTCGTTAAGCGTGTTAAGTATCCGCGAACGCTGAACAGGGCCAGGCCCACCTGTCTCCTAGGTGGTCTCAACCTGCCCTGTCGCTCCGCCACAAAGTAACAGTCGGGGGCCGTCGGGAACCCAGGCCCACCTCTACCGGGATGGAGCCACCTGTCCTTTCAGCCCCCTCATCATAATCACTTGCGGGTACTCATCGAGCTGACCCGACTTTAGTCACCATCTGTATAGTATGTATGTATATATAGTATATACCCGTGATCACCTCCCGAGTGATCACGACCCAATAGTATAGCAAGGCAGACTGACAAGAATGTAGGGCCAATGATGATAAACTAGCATCCTATACTAAGTATTTAGGATTGCAGGTAAGGTATCAACAAATGTAGCAACAATGTCAGGCTATCCAACAGAATAGGAGTAACTGAACAGTAACATGCTACACTACTCTAATGCAAGCAGTATAGAGAAGAATAGGCGATATCTGGTGATCAAGGGGGGGGGGCTTGCCTGGTTGCTCTGGCAAGAGAGAGGGGTCGTCAACACCATAGTCGAACTGGGCAGCAGCAGCGTCGGTCTCGGTGTCTAGCGGAAGAAGAGGGGAAGAAACAATGAATATTTAAGCAAACAGATGCATGACGATGCAAAGCGTGAAGCTAGTCGTGCCCTAACGCGGTATGAGGTGATGCCGGTGAAGGGGGCAAACATCCGGGAAAGTATCCCGGTGTTTCGTGTTTTCGGGCAGAGGAGCCGGAGGGGGAAAGTTGCGAGTTCGATAGGTTAGGGATGCGTGGCGAACGAACGGGCTACGTTTCTGGGTTCGTCTCGTCGTTCTGAGCAACTTTCATGTACAAAGTTTTTCCATCCGAGCTACGGTTTATTTTACATCAATTTTAAAAGATTTAATCATTTTTAGAATTTATTTAATTATTTACCCCTAACATTATCCAGAATAGTGATTGCTGACGTCAGCATGACGTCAGCAGTTGACCTGGTCAACCTGACATGGGGGTCCCGCATGTCATTGCCTAACTAACTAACTAACGGTTTAGACAGATTAATTAGCAGGTTAATTTGGTTTAGTAGTTAGTTAACAGAATTAATTAAGTTATTAATTATTTAATTAATTGATATTATTTATTTATTTATTTTATCATTATTTTTAATTCCTTTTTTTATTCCTTTAAAAAAACATTCTGGGGCTGGGCCCCACATGCCATAGGGCCAGGGGGGCACTGGCCCAATGGTCAATGGCCCTGGCCACAGTGGGCACGGGCGCACGGGCGAGCAGGCACGGGCGCACGGGCGAGCGGGCGCTGGGGCGCTAGCGGCGCCCGACCTGGCAAGGGCCGAGCGGCGCAGATGCAGCAGGGGCCGCGACGTACGGTGACGGAGTTCGGCACGGGGGCCAGGGCGGCGGCTGGACGACGCGTGGGCGCGAGAGGAGCGCGGGCAGTGGCGAAGCAGCACGAGGCCGGTAGCCACCAGGGACGGCAGCAGGCCACGGCGTGAACGACGGGCGCACTCGGTTCCGGCGAGGGAAGCAGAGGGGGAGAGGAGAGGGGCGATGCTCACTGGGCCCTGCAGGTGTGCGATAGTGGGCTCGAGGTGGCGACGGTGACGACGAAGACGAGGAAGCAGTGGCCGACGAGGCTTGGTGCGGTTCGGCGAGGAAGAGGCGGTGGGGCGGCGACGAGGCGCACCGTGGCTTGGGGAGGCCGTCGAAGACGACGCGTTGTGGAGGAGGCAGACCGCCGAGGAGGAGGAGGCAGGCCGGCGAGGTGGTCCGGCAAGGTCCTCGGGCGGCGGCTCGGGCTCCAGGCGGCGTCGGCGAGGCAACGAGGCGATGGGGTCGGGGCAGCGATGAGGCGTGGCCGCGGCTTCAGGTGGGGGTCGTGCGAGGAGAGGGGGGGTGAGGAGGCAACGACGACGGCGATTCGGGGCGGTGGCGTCGACGGGGTCTGGTGCGTGGTCGCCCCTATCTCGATCCAGATCGGGGGAGTGAGGGGAGAGTGGGGGAAGTGGGGATCGGGTGAGGGTTTCAGTGGGCGAGGAGATAAGGATGAGTGGGGGTCGGCTGGGCCGAGCGGGTGGGCTACCCGACTGGGCCGGCCAGTTGGCCGGTGGGTCGAGGCCCGGTGGGAGGGGGAGGCCTTTTGGCCTTTTATTTATTATGTTATTTTACTTGTTCTTTTCTATTTTCTTTTAGTTCCTAATTATTTTAGTTGCACTTTATTTTTGGTTTAGTAAAATATGAAAATAGCTCCAAAAATAGTGTGTCAAAATAATCCACTGTTCTAAGAAGTTTTACCTCAGAATAAAATTAGTTTAGTATTTGGTAAAATATATTAGGAGTATAACTAATTGTTTTGATGTTGTTTTAATCACTTTAGGGTATTTAAATATTTTATAAAGATGTTGTTACTCCACCAATAATATCCATGATTTATTTGTCACATTAAGAACATTTTAGTTTTGACTTTTGAAAACTTTAATTGTTTGACTTGATTTTAAATTTGAATTTGAATCGTTTTTGAACCATCGCGAGATTAACAACAGTAACCAAGGTGATGTGGCATCATTAGCATGGAATTACTGTAGCCTAAATATCCGGGCGTCACAGGCACGATCTTTGCTTTTGACAAGATGTGCCAATGGAGGCTCAACCTCGAAACGAGAAATGAGAGGCGTGAAAACAGTTCGAAATATTGAAGAGTCGAGTGTGACGCTTCGCCGAAAAAAGTTTTCAGTAAAAGACAATGTTCCTATTTCAAAATCTTGCCTTCGTGGCTAAGGGTTGTATTGATTATGCAGAGCCGGACACAGTTCCTTCATAAGGGAAGCTAACTTACAATATTCAGGAGAAGGAACCCGCCTTGCAATGCCGAAGACAATCTGCGTGCCGAACACATCATCATCGAAGACTGGTTCAGGGGATATTGAGGGAGTCTTGGATTAGGGTGTCCTCGGGTGTCCGGTCTATTCAATATGGGCCGGACTAATGGGTCGTGAAGATAAAGCAGAAGGCCATCCCCCGTGTCTGGGTAGGACTCCTATATGGATGGACGGCAAGATTGGTGTCCGGATATACTATTTCCTTCCCTTGTAAACTGACTCTGTACAATCCTAGGCCCCTCCGATGTGTATATAAACCGGAGGGTTTAGTCCGTAGAGGCTATCAGAATAATCATAGGCTAGACAGCAAGGGTTTGCCATTACGATCTGTAGATCAACTCTTGTAACCCCTATACTCATCAAATACAATCGAGCAGGACGTAGGGTTTTACGTCCTTTAAGATGGCCCGAACCTGGGTAAACATTGTGTCCCATTGGGCCCCCCTACCCAAGATCTACCAGTTTTGACACCGACAATATGCTCAATGAAGAGTTCGTCCATGGATAGCCTATCAATGCTGCTGGATTCTGTCAAGATCTTATATATCAGAATGTTTAGTTATGATCTGAACATAATTATTGGCTTGTTGTGATGCTTTTGATGTCTGGAGAATTTATATATAGAGGTGATGATTTCATGCACATTCAAAGCCCGTATATATTGTACTAGAATTAATCGCTCAGTTGTCGCTCTTTTGACATACTCTTTTTTCAGATCTTAACTATTTTCAATTTTCATGTCTACTTAGGAACAAACACATGGAGAAAACATGTAACCAATCGGTGGCTTAATAAGCACCAGGATTTTCTTAGTTCTCATGACATTCGTTTGAGGACAATAACGATGGAAGGATATGCATCCAACTAGGCAAATGGAAGCTTTGTCACATCCTTACTGTTGAATGCGAGGTTACTATTGTCCATGAGGCTTAAGTTTTTCAACAAGAGATTTCTGACGGACGGACATGTTGAATAGCAAAAAAAGAAGTTTCAAGTGGACAAATGGGCTTCTGAACATGCTCGGCTTCTATTTACAACAACTTGTAGTCATCCTCCAATAATTTTTTTGCACAGGATGATGATTTTATGGATCAGGCCGATCCATTTGTTTGTGACTGTGAAAAACAGTGGTTGGGTTAGATGTTATTGCCATTTTCAATCTGGGTTTTTGTCTAAATTTGATGAACAATTAATCCTTGGGCTTTTTGTACCATTTGTAAGCTTGAGTTATATCTTGTTGCCCTCGTACTCCCCTCCGCCTGCCACTACACTGCTGCATCTTCCATGGCTCCTGTTCATTCCCGTCCGAGGGCTCGCCATCGTTCTCTGCCTTAGTTCGCTTGCTATGCCCGCCGCCGTCTGGCGTTGTTAGCATGGTAAAAAACCGAGAGGAATTAGGAGATGGTTGTACGTGGAGAGGCTGACAGTAGGGACCCACCAGGGTTATTGCATTATGCAAGAAGGTGCCTCGTTGTTACAAGCCAAAAAAAATACTTCCTCCTAATTGCTTGACAACTAGGTCCCACACCATTGTCAATGTAGTCAATAAACAAGAGAATTACACAATGAGTGGATAACACCAGGGACCCAGCAGCTCACCCAGTTATTTTTTAGTTTTAGAGACGGAGCTCAACTACGCGTTGTGCGGGAGTTATGGCCCGTCTAGCCCATGCTTACACTTTTATTTAAGCACATGACGAGCCTAGTTGATATATTTTTCTTTCTGAAAATGGCTAGCCCAGTTCTTTTTTTGGAGAATACCGAACCGAGGCCTATTTGCTTTTCTTAGCCCCGCTGGGCTGCAAATCTTTCAAAACGAGGAGGGATGTAAGTAGTAAGAAATGGGATTCCCTAGAAAATGGGCTATAAGTAGTAAGAAATGGGCTGTAAATTTTTAAACCAAAGCCAACCAGCAATTACCACTACTAGGAAAAGGGCTATAGATGAAATGGATACTAATGGCGCACCTGACATGTGGTGCGCCACTACTATATAGCAGTGGCGCACCATGTGCTGGTGCGCCATTAGTGTGGAAGACACTAATGGCGCACGAGACACATGGTGCGCCACTAGTAACAATTTTTTTCCAAACATACTAATGGCGCACCCAGGCACAGTGCGCCATTACTAGTTCTAACTAGTAATGGCGCAACAGCCACATAGTGCGCCACTATTATATTTTTTTATTCTTTTTTTGCAAAACTACTAATGGCGCACCGTGGCATAGTGCGCCATTACTAGTTTAAACTAGTAATGACGCACTATGCCACGGTGCGCCATTAGTATATATATATATATGTATATATATATATATATTTTTTTGCAAAACTACTAATGGCACACCACCAGCAGGTGCGCCATTAGTAACCAGGGTTACTAATGGTGCATTTGCAGGTGGTGCGCCATTAGTAACCTGGGACCGACAAGATATTTTGGACAGCCACACCTACCCACTCACTTTCCCCACTTCATTCTGTCCACCTCCTCCTCCAAGCTTGTCTCGGCTGCCTCCTCCTCCTCACCTCATTTGCACCATAGATTCATCCAAATTAAGTGGTTAAATTACCTTTTTTTGATAGGTAAGTAAGGGGGAAGCTATCTTTATGTTGTTCTCCCTCCAACAACATGCACATGCACTTTTATGGCCTAGCTAGATCTATGTATGTTCCTGGTGTTGCATATATGTTTGTGTTTGCAGGTATCGGTATTTGAAATGCGATAGTTGCCAATATTTTGCCGGAATGTTGATTCATTTCCGTTTCGGCAAGAATTTTGGCACTATGCATTCTTTTTGGTCCTATTTTTAGGGAAAGTTATGCCAAAAATTTTCTTGGTTCTAAAATATCGTTTTGCTCTACCCCACAGGCGACCATGGTCCGCACGATGACCGAAGGCATCGTCAATAGGTTTTTGAGCTCCGTGAAGGCCGAGATGCTTCAAAAGAACGAGACAGAGATAAGATGTCCGTGTCGAAGATGCAAGCTGAAGAGCCTTATTGCGGACCCGGATTCCAGGCAGGTGCGGGACCACCTGCTCTTGCGTGGTTTCATGGATGGCTATCGGTGGCAAGGTGATGAAGATGACTATGAAGTCATCCATGGGGGCCGGGCAAGAAATGAGGAAGGGCAGCAAGACAACCACCGCGGCTCAGGCGGGCGAGAAGACGAAGAATCTCCAGGACATGATCACGACGGTGATGCTATACACAGTCATCATGTAGAAGATGCAGGAGATGATGATGAGGAAGATGCGGAGCAGACGAAGGGCATGATCATGAAGATGAAGATGCGGCGGAGCAGACGACGATGGACCATCGATGGGCTGGGTGCAGGACCCTCATATTCAAGAGCTGCTTCTCAAGCAGACGGATAACGCAAGAGCTGCTGCCCGAGAGAAAGCCAAGCTGGATCAACTGGAGATAGACGCGGTTACTCCATTGTATGAAGGATGCAGGCCCGAGGATACCCGCCTGAAAGTAACGCTCATGGCTCTGGAGATGAAGGTAAAACACAAAATGACCGACGCATGCTTCGACGAGAACATGTCATTCTGGCACGAACGTCTTCCCAAGGGGAACAAGTGCCCGACCAGTTTCGAGGAGGCGAAGAAAATCGTGTGTCCTCTGGATTTACCGCACGTGAAATACCATGTGTGCATGAACAATTGCATCATTTATCGGGACGAGCACGCGGAGTCTACCATATGTCCGGTGTGCGGCGTCACTCGATACAAGAAGAGGAAGAAAGCTCCTCGAAAAGTGGTGTGGTACTTTCCGATCACTCCTCGTCTGCAGCGGTATTTCGCGGACCCTAAGGTAGCAAAGCTCCTGCGTTGGCACGCGGATAGGGAGGAGAAGAAGCGAGAAGATGACGCAAATGATCCGGAGATAAATAAAAAAGACAAGATGCTGAGTCACCCTAAGGATGGGAGCCAGTGGCAAGCGTTGAACTTCGAACACCCAGAATTTGGGAAGGATCCAAGGAACATCGTGCTGGGCGCGAGCACCGATGGAGTCAATCCGTTTGGCAGCCAGAGAAGCACACATAGCACCTGGCCTGTGTTTGTGTGGATGTACAACCTTCCCCCCTGGTTGTGCATGAAGAGGAAGTACATTCACATGAGTATGCTAATTGAAGGGCCAAAACAACCAGGGAACGACATCAATCTGTATCTGGGGCTGCTGAAAGAGGAGCTAGACACGCTGTGGAAAACGCCAGCCAATACGTGGGACGCCGCAGAGAAAGAATATTTCCCTATGAGAGCCGCACTGCTCACGACGGTGCACGACTATCTCGGTTACGGATATCTCACGGGGCAGGTGGTCCACGGATTTTCTGGATGCGTCAGGTGCATGGATGACACAACGTATCGCCAGCTAGATAGAGATCCCGGGTCTTCGAAAACCATGTTCATGGGACATCGAAGGTGGCTTCGCGACGATGACCCGTGGAGGAAACGCAAGGATCTGTTCGATGGTGAAACCGAACCCCGAAGACGCCCGAGTACGAGGAGCGGCAAGGAAATAGATGAGTTGTTGAAAAATTGGAAAGATTGCCCACTGCCGGGAAAGAAGCAAAAGGCGCCAGAGCCGGGAAAGAAGCAAAAGGCGCCAGAGCCGCTGCTGAAGGTATGGAAAACGAGGTCTGTTTTCTGGGACTTGTCGTACTGGAAGATCCACCGTGTGCCTCACAGCCTTGATGTCATGCATATCACGAAGAACGTGTGCGAGAGTCTGCTTGGTACCCTGCTCAACATGCCAGAGAGGACCAAAGATGGGCCGAAAGCAAGGGTAGACTTGAAATCAATGGGCATCAGGGAGGAGCTTCACGCTAATGATGATGATGATGATGATGAGGCGAAGCAGGACACGGAAAGTCGTCGCAAAGGCAAAAAGGCCAAGAAGACCGGAAATGACTACCCTCCCGCGTGCTTCACTCTAAGTCAGGAGGAGATCGATCAGTTTTTCACCTGCCTCGTAGGAGTAAAACTTCCTTACGGTTACGCGGGGAAGATAAGCAGATACCTAGACCCAGCGAAGCAGAAGTTCGGCAGGATGAAGTCTCATGACTGTCACGTGCTGATGACGAAGATACTTCCAGTTGCAATCTGTGGGATCATGGACGCACACGTCCATGAAATGCTATTTGGCCTATGCAACTTTTTCGATGTCATCTCTCGGAAGTCGGTTGGCGTGAGGCAACTCAGAAGGCTACAGGAAGAGATCGTGGTGATACTATGCGAGCTTGAGATGTACTTCCCGCCCGCATTCTTCGACGTTATGGTGCATCTGCTGGTCCATATCGTGGAGGATATCATCCAACTCGGGCCGACGTTCCTGCATAGCATGATGCCGTTCGAAAGGATGAATGGTGTCATCAAAGGATACGTTCGCAACATGTCACGTCCAGAGGGAAGCATAGCCAGGGGCTTTCTGACCGAAGAGTGCATCTCCTACTGCACGAATTATCTAGGCATCGAGAACCCCGTTGGTCTGCCCGTCAACAGGCACCTCGGCAGGCTCGCTGGATGGGGTCACCGTGAGGGTCGCCGCGAAATGCATGTCGACTTCGAGGGTCGACTCGCCGACTTTGAAAGAGCAAACCTAGTCGCGCTACAACACATAGACGTGGTCGATCCTTGGGTGGTAGAGCACAAAACCTTTATTGAGAAGACGTACAATGACCGAGGCCAACAGAGGACGGACGGAGATATAATCAAAGAGCACAACTCATGTTTCACGCGTTGGTTCAAGCAGAAGCTTCTGTCGTACCCTTTACATGAGGATTCTTCCGCGGAAGAACAACTCATATTCGCCTTGTCACAGGGCGCCGAGCACAACCTGATGACGTATGAGGCGTACGATATCAACGGCTACACATTCTACACCGAGGGAAAGGACATGAAGAGCGATGGTTATCAGAACTCCGGGGTAACGATGGAATCCTACACCGGTAACGACAAGGACAGATACTACGGAAGGATCGAGGAGATCTGGGAGCTGAGCTACGCTGGAGAGAAGGTCCCGATGTTCCGTGTCAGATGGGCCAAGAGCGTCATAAAAGAAGACCGGTATTTCACCACCATGGTTATAACCGAAGCCAAATCCAAGACCACGGGCGCAAACGTCACCGCGAAAAATGAGCCATGGGTACTGGCTTCCCAAGTGGACCAATGCTTCTTCATTACCGACCCGCCAAAGCCCAGTCGTGTTGTCGTGAGGAGAGGCAAAAGGAAGATCATCGGAATGGATGGAGTCGCCAATGAGCAAGACTTCGACAAGTACGGCGACCCGAAGATGGAACATGACGACGACGATGAAGTATCAGCATACACCACAAGAAGAAGCAGGACCACCCTACCTAAAGGATGTCCGTTCAAGAGAAGAACTCCATTTATGAAAAATAAGGGCAAGAAGATTGTGAACAGATAGCTAGCTAAGATCGATTGTATTTAAATTATAGCCTTCATTTCTCGATTGTATTTCATGGGCACTTTAATTTTGAACTCATGAATATTTTTTAAATTTCATGGACACTCGATCTCGATCCCCCTCCATCTCGATCGCTATCCCACCTCGCCAGATCCGGTCCCCCTCGCCGCCGAGCACCCCCTGCACCCTCTCCCCCGCTCCACCGGCCGCCGCCGCCGACCCCCTGGCCCCGCACCCTCCCCCGCTCCACCGCCGCCGACGACCCACCGCACTCTTCCCCGCTCCACCGCCTCCGAGCACCCCCCGCACCCTCTCCCCCATTCCACCGGTCGCCGCCACCGATCCCCCGCACCCTCCCCCGATCCACCTCCGCCGCCGACCCACCGCACCCTCCCCCGCTCCACCGCCGCCGCTGACCCACCGCACCGTCCCCCGCTCCACCGGCCGCGCCGCCGACCCCCCGCGCCCTCCCCCACTCCACCATCGCCGACGACCCACCGCACCCTCCCCCGCTCCACCGCCTCCGACGACCCACCGCACCCTCCCCCACTCCACCGCCGCCGAGCACCCCCCGCACCCTCTCCCTCGCTCCATCGGCCGCCGCCGCCGACCCCCCGCACCCTCCCCCGCTCCACCGCCGCCGACGACCCACCGCACCCTCCCCCGCACCCTCCCCGGCCCGCTCCACCATCACAAATGAATGCAACTGAAATTGCAAAAAAAAACAAATTTGATTATATTTTCAAATAACAAATTTGATGATACTTTCAAATAATAAATTTAATGATATTTTTTCATATTCATAAATATTTTCAAATAACAAATTTGATGATATTTTTAAAAAAATTATTACTGTTTTTATAAAAAATTATTACTGTTTCATAATCATATTCATTTTCTTAAAAATTATTAGATGCAATAAAAAATAATAATTAAAAAATTACTTATGGCGCACCTCTGGGTGGTGCGCCATTGCTATATAAAAAAAGATTATTAATGGCGCACCTCTGGCTGGTGCGCCATTGCTATATAAAAAAGGTTACTAATGGTGCACCGACGAGGGGTGCGCCATTGCTATCTAAAAAAATACTAATGGCGCACCGCTGCGGGGTGCGCCATTAGTAAGCTTCCCCCCACACTAAATCCCCAATCTCTCACATTTCTCTCTAATCTCTCCCCTGCCTCATCTCACCCGCGCCCGACCACCACCGCACCCGTGCTCGCCGTCCCGGGCCATGCTCGCTGCCCCCCCGTGCTCGCCGTCCCCGAGCCGAGCGTCGCCTCCCTCGTCGTCCCCCCTCCGCCCGCGCTCGCGCCCTCGACGTCCTCCCGCCCAAGCCTCGAGGGCACCCGCGTGGAACGGATCCTCACCTCCGACCCCAAGCTCCCCTTCAAAGTGTGAGTACAGATCCCCCCTCTTCCTCCTCCCCCCACCCCTCCTCGGACCAGATCTCGTCCTGATCTGCGTGTGTTGTGCGGTGGCCTTGCAGGTTCAGCGTGCCGGAGGCGGCACCCTTCACCGCGGTGCTCAAGTTCGCCGCCGAGGAGTTCAAGGTCCCGCCCCAGACCAGCGCCATCATGACCAACGGTACGGTCCCCCGCCTCCGCCCCTCCATGCATCCTCCCGTCGGATTCCGTCGGGACCGTGGCGCTCTTGGTTGCTCTGGTGCGGTTTAGATTAGGTCCGTCACGAGAGTCTATCATCGGGTTGTGGTTTTACCGGGGAAGTGGTAGATAATCTGCGGCTTCTCTGCTCGGTGGGATTTGTCTTCATGTTGGAATGATTGATAGTAATATAGGTGTTCTGTAGGTTCAAATATGCCTTTGAATTTGTGGGAAAAAGAGAGTTACTTTGTATGGTCGACTGAAGATGAGGAATTCAGTGGGAAGTCTGTATGTTTATTTTCCTTTGGTTCCTTTTCAGGTATCTAGTCTGAAATCAATTACTTCTAAGCATTTAGCTTTAGCAAGTCAAATTATCAGTTTCATACATTCTTTGATTCCAGGTAAGCATTTTTTTCCTACCTTCTATCTTTTTGCTGCACTGTTATTTCTTGTATCCATACTTTCTGTTAATTTTGCAAGAACATAGAGTTCTGTAGGCTGACTATCCTGTCACTTCAAGTGATTGTGGGTTGTGTTATCTTATCTTATTATATGTTTTTAGTTGATTATTTTTGTGTCTTGATTTGTTGGTGGGATGAAGGTTTGGAAAACTGGAAACCAGGGTCCTTAAAAAGATATCTACAGAAATATAAGCTGAAGCGCTTTTGTCTCTCCCTAGAACTATTGGTATTTGAGTAGCTAGATGTAGAAGGGTAGGGAACAACACAAACTTGAAAAAGTAGAAGCAATAGCTAGTTTCTAGCTTAGGGACCAGTACCAGGTGTGCTGTTCCCCTTTGTTTATCTAGAGCCTGATTCATGTACTCTAGTAACTTTCATGTGATGGTGATAGCCTGATAGGTAATAGATTTATTTTGGTACAAGTAAACTGCCTTCCAGCCAACCAGAACTAACATTGCATTTAATTAATAAATTCACCAAATATGCAACATATATCCCAAGAGCCATCCTGTTCTTGCTACACCCAATATTTACTTAGGGAAAAGAAAATGCAAATGGCCATGTTGAAACAGTTTTTCTAGGAAATTGTCATGAAACATCCCCCTCTTTAGTTACAAGCATTGCTACTCTAATCGGTTGGATGCGCATTAAAAATTCAGTCTAAAAGTCAGTTAAAGTTTCAGTTTTAGAGTAATTTTCAGTTTGTAAAACTGAGAAGTGTATTTTTCTACAACAGGTCAATGTGCTCTGTACTTTGGATACCAGCAGGTCAATGGCCATCAGTATCTCTGTAGATTGCATATACAGATTTCTTGAACAGTGCTATTAATTACAAATAGAGCAATGTTGAAAATGAAACAAAAGGAATTGGAAAACCAGAAAGATAGGCATTCTGTTGTAAGTAAGCTAAGATAAAAAAAGTGTTTACTTTAAGTAATTATTTACAACAAGAATTGTGTAGGAAAATGTCATGCAGCTGTAACTTGAACTTGAAGAACTCCTTAGATAGTTTTTTAGTCTCCTTATACAAAACAAGCTGAAGTTTGAAACCTATTTCTCCTAAGCAGACACTGAAAAATTGCAGATAAGTAGACACTGAAAATTGCAGCCATGTCAAAGTGTCATTTCATTTGGGAGCAGTAACTATAAGAAAAGGAAGTGAGTTGAATTGCAAAAAAAATGAAAGGTGAAATGAAAAGAACATTGCTCTATGTGAAAAATGTATGTGCAATCTACAAATGTGAAAAACTGTATGTTCTATCATAGGTGTTGTGTTGTCAAAAACTGTATGTGCAATCTCCAGAACAATTATGCTTATGTGAAAACTGTATGTGCAATCTCCAAATGTATCATCAAAATGTAGGTGTCATGTTGTGTGATTCTTCATGCTGAGAACTTCAGCTTTTTCAACTTGCTGGACTATATGTTCATTGGTACTACTTGTGATGTTGCTGCTGTACTACTTGGGAATTTTGTCAACTTGTGATGCTGCTGCTGTACCCTGAGAGGCCCTTGAGTTTGCCGGAATGTCGATTAACTTCCGTTCCGGCAAATTTGGGTACTCCATATGTCCTATTTTCAGCAAAGGTCATGCTGAAATTTTCTGTGAATTTTAGCATGACTTTGCTAAAAATAGGACATATGGGGTACTTTGCAAAGGCATGGGCTGGGGTATCTTAGTACTTAATTAAGTAGGATCAACTGCCCCGCCATTCTTGCTGCATTAAACCATAGGTGGCAATAGAACCAAGTGATTAGGCCCAACCTAAATGATGAAACCTTGGCTTTTAGGGTGCCTCGGTGTCGATGAGAACCTAAATGATGTACGCTTAGGCTTTTAGGGTGCCTCGGCGTCAACAAACCCTAAATGATAAAAGTTTAGCTTTTAGGATGCCTCGGTGTCGACAGACCCTAAATGATGAGACCATGATCTTGTTCCATGACAATAACCAACTTTTTGACCAAACTTTTTTCCTATTTAGAGCGAAACATGGCCCACAATGATGAGGCCAGCGGTTCAGGCGGCAAGCAATTCTGGGAGCTCTCCCAAGAGTTGGAGGAAGAACCTTGTAACGCCCCGGATTCGATGCGCCAGGTCCCCGCCAGTTATTTGCCATTGTTGCCATGTCATTTGCTTGCGTGTTGTATTTTATCATGTCATCATGTGCATTTCATTTTGCATACGTGTTCGTCTCTTGCATCCGAGCATTTTCCCCGTTGTCCGTTTTGCAATCCGGCGCTCCTATGCCCTCCGGCGTTCCCCTTCTGCCTCTCTTCATGAGCGGGTGTTAAACTTTCTCGGAATGGCCCGAGGTTTGCCAAGCGGCCTTGGTATAGCACCGATAGACCGCCTGTCAAGTTTCGTGCCATTCGGAGGTCGTTTGGTACTCCAACGGTTAACCGCGTAGCCCGAAACCCCTCTCTCTCTTTGCAGCCCAACACCTCTCCAAAGTGGCCCAAAACCCAACAAACTCCCCTCCATGCTCTCGGTCGTTCGATCACGATCGTGTGGGCGAAAACCGCTCCCCATTTGGACTCTCCTAGCTCCCTCTACCTATAAATATGCCCCTCCCCTGAAATTCGCGGATCAAATCGCCCCTAACCCTAAAAATTTCCCCTCGCCACCGCCGGACGCGTCCGCCCGGCGCCAGACGCGTCCGCCCGGCGCCAGACACGTCCGCCCCGCTTCTCCCATCCAATCACGTGGTGCCATGTGGCCGCCGCCGCCGTCCATTGCCCGCGGCCCGCCCGGCCCGTAGCCGGCCCGCGCGCCGCCGCCGCCGCCTCCCGCGCACCGCACGGCTCCCACGCCGGCGCCCGCCGCTGCCTCGCCGGCGCGCCTGTCCGCCCGGCCGTGCCGGCGCCTCCCCGTGCTCCTCGGCCGGCCCCGCCCCTTCGCGGCCTGGCCGCGCCTCGCCGGCCCCGCTCCGCCGCTGGCCCCGCCGCCCCGCCTCGCAGCTCCAGCCACCGGAGGCTTGCCGGAGCCCGCACCCTCCGCCGTTCCCCGCGTCGATTCCGGCCTTCCCCTCGCCGCCGGGCTTCGCCTTCGGCCAGATCCGGGCAGGAGCCGCCCAGATCCGTCGCCCCGCCTCCGATCCAGCCACCCCGGGGCCTCCTTCGTCATCTCCGGTGACGAACTCCGGCGAGATCCGCGGCGCGTTGACTTTTCCCCCGAGGTCCAAATTTTCGCCTAAGTCCCAGATTTGTATAATTTTCATGCCATGTTCGACCTGCTATATCTCCATGCATGTAGCTCCGTTTCGTACGTGTAATATATCAAATTGTTCGTCTCAACGAGTACATCATTTCATTCCATTGCATCATATTCATTTGAGGTCATCTAGATGCCCGAATCATCGTTGCAAGAGTGCTTCATGATGTTAATCTGCTGAAATTGTTATAACGAGCTCTTTTGTCATTTTTGCCATGATTGATGTGTGCATCCTATTAGGTTGATGTCTTCATGTGTTTTGAACTATGCCATATCTTCTTTACAGTGGTGCTTACCATGTATTTTTGTGATCAACGTGGTGACTAGCACAAGCATGCACACTAGGCATCGAGATGTTGCTGATTTTAGTCCCTGTTCTGCTGTTATTTTGATGCCATGTAAACTTGATGATACAGAGAGATCCATGCATATTTTGAGATACTTCAGTAAGGATGTTTTGACCATGTGGTTGTTGTCTATCCATTCATGCTCTTGGTTGCAATTATGGAGTAGTCTAGCATGTCATTTTCGTGCTCTACTTTTGCTTCAAAATGTTTCCTGGCAGATTGTTTACATGTTATTCAATTTTGCCAAGGTTGTTGTAGTTGATCCTTGCATGCTATGAACTTGTTCTTGACTTGGTTTATTTCACAAACATGTCTTCTTGATGATGCAATGCTTATCTTGTCATGCAATGACTTGTGGTGAGTGAATCGAGCTTGTTAAGTAGTGTACTTGTTGTTGCTGTTTCGCTAGGCTGAATCTGTTATTTCGTGATGCTATGTAAACCTGCTTCTACTAGTCATTCCATGCATAATTTGGAGATGATCACTAAATATGTTTTGATCTACATGTCATGCTGTATCCATCCATGCCCCTGGTTGCATTTATAGCTTGCTATAGCTTGTTCATATCTTGCTCCAAAGTTGCTTGATAATGTTGCTGTCAGCCTGTTAACATTAAGTTTAGTTGTTACCATGATTGTTGCTAGTGTTCCATGCACCCTATGGACTTGCTCTTGCCATTCTTAGCTTCACAAACATGCCTTCTTACTGTTGGTTGCCTTGCCATGCCATGTTTTGCTATGTAGTGAGTTGCACAAGCTCATCAACATGCCTTCATAATTCTGTTTCTGCCATGTATGAATCTGTATTATAACTTGCTATGTTTACATGGGTGCCATCATATTTTCTGATCCTTTTTGGCTTATGGTCAGTAAGAGACTTTTGATCTATGCATTTAGTAGGTTCATTCCATGCCTTTGTTTGCCATGATAAGTTCATGTAACATGTTGTTTGATAGCTCTAAACATTGCAACCTGATGTTATTTTCTTCAAAGTCTGAATTGTTATTACTTGCAATCTTACCATGTGTGTTTGAGCATGTTCTAGTGATTTCTAGAGATAGCTCAGTGTTCATGTTTTGTAATGCTTTACCTGTACATCATGCCCACGTATTTTGTTTTCATATTGAGATGCTGTAGCATGTTGTTTTGATGCTTGCAATATGCCTAGTTGCTGTTTTGGACAGCTTGTCCTTTAAACTTGTTTCATGTGTGTGTGTTGAACCGTTGCTCCGTTTTGAGTGTGCTCTATATGAAACTTGCTTAGAATTGCATGTAGCTTCATATTATCATGTTGCATCCTTATTTTGAGGTGTTTGCTTGATGTTTGTATGCATTTTGCATCAATGCCATGTTTAACTTGTTTTGCTCATATCTTCGAGGTCGTAGCTCCGAACTAAATGAACTTTATATGTAACTTGAATAGAATCTCGTGTAGATCATCTTTGTGCATCTTAAATTGCTGTTTAACAACTTGAACTTAAGGTTTATTCAGATCTGGACCAATTTCGAAATATGCATATGAGGACTTACCAGAATTGTTATATGTTGTTCCCGGCCTCATTTAAACTTGCCTTGATGTGTTGCTCTTGTTTGCATCATCTCTTGCCATGAGTAGCTTCATGTAGTTTTGTCATGCATCATGCTTGTTGTGCATCATGCCTTGCTCATGTGTGGTGTGTTTACCATGTTGTGTGCTTCTTTTCGATAGTTCCTGTTTCGTTGCGATCGTGAGGATTCGTTCGTCTACGCTGGGTTCGGCTTCATCCGTTCGTCTTCTTCATGGAATCGTTCTTCTTCCTTGCGGGATTTCAGGCAAGATGACCGCTACCCTGGATCTCATTACTATCATTGCTATGCTAGTTGCTTCGTTCTATCGCTATGCTGTGTTACCTAACTTTTGCTCATCAAGCCATCCCAAATTGCCATGAACCTCTAACCTTTGACACCCTTCCTAGCAAACCATTGCTTGCCTATGTTACCGTTTTGCTTAGCCCTCTTATAGCGTTGCTAGTTGCAGGTGAAGTTGAAGATTTCTCCATGGTAGACAGGATTTTGGTTGGGATATCACAATATCTCTTATATTATTAATGCATCTATATACTTGGTAAAGGGTGGAAGACTCGGCCTTATGCCTGGTGTCCGGCGCCCCCTGGGCAACTAGGGTCTATGCCAACCCGACGTCTGGCTCATCCGGTGTGCCCTGAGAACGAGATATGTGCAGCTCCTATCGGGATTTGTCGGCACAGCGGGAGGCTTTGTTGGTCTTGCTTTACCATTGTCGAAATGTCTTTTAAACCGGGATTCCGAGTCTGATCGGGTCTTCTTGGGAGAAGGTATATCCTTCGTTGATCGCGAGAGCTTATCATGGGCTAAGTTGGGACACCCCTGCAGGGTATAATCTTTTGAAAGCCGTGCCTGCGGTTATAGGCAGATGGGAATTTTTTAATGTCCGGTTGTAGATAACTTGACACCTGATCCGAATTAAAACGCATCAACTGCGTGTGTAGCCGTGATGGTCTCTTTTCGGCGGAGTCCGGGAAGTGAACACGGTTTCTGGGTTATGCTTGACGTAGGTAGGAGTTCAGGATCACTTCTTGATCATTGCTAGCTTCACGACCATTCCTTTTGCTCTCTTCTCGCTCTTATTTGCGTATGTTAGCCACCATATTTGCTTAGCCGCTACTGCAACCTCACCACTTTACCCCTTCCTTTCCCTTTAAGCTTTGCTAGTCTTGATACCCATGGTAATGGGATTGCTGAGTCCTCGTGGCTCATAGATTACTACAACAACAGTTACAGGTACAGGTTATGCGATGATCATGACGCGAGAGCGATGTTTGCTTGTATTGGAGTTCTTCTTCTGCTTCTGCTTCGATCAGGGAATAGGTTCCAGGTCGGCAGCCTGGGCTAGCAGGGTGGATGTCGTTTGAGTTTCTGTTTGTGTTTCATCCGTAGTTCGGATGTTGATCTTATGTATGATGTATTGATGTTGTATTCGTGTGGCATTGTATGCCTTTATGTATGTATCCCCATCTATTATGTAATGTTGATGTAATGATATTCACCTTGCATAAGTGTTTCAATATGCAGGTCTATGCTTGGTGGGACCTTCGAGTTCCTTTTGGATAGGGTCACATATTGGGTGTGGCAACTTGGTATCAGAGCCTCGACCGACCCTAGGAGCCCCCTTGATTGATCGTGTAGTTTGGCCATTGTTGAGTCTAGAAGGAAACTGTTTTCAGAGTCTAGTTATATCGGAGAGTAGGAATTCTTTTTACTCCTCAGCCCCTTCGTCGCTCTGGTGAGGAATCTTGACGTAGGTGTTTTGAATTACTCCTCTTCCCCTTCAAATTTTTCTGTAGGATCACGCAGTTGGTTTTCCAATCGTTGGTTCTCTTCTCTTTTCATCCGGTGCATTTCTCGTCAAGTCGACTCGAGCCTCTTCATCATTGATTTCAATCCTCAGTTGTTTTCTTTCCCACCCACCCTCACTTCTTCTTCTTGGAACCGGAGTCCGTAATCGAGTATCCACCCTACTCGTGCGAAGTCCTTGCCTTCTTTCTTCAATGTTTCCAACCAGTGTTTTCTCTTCAAGATATTCGTCGTTTCCCCCTTCCAAGTTGTCTTTGTTTTCCCGCCCTCCCACCCTTTTCTTCCCGGAGTCTGACTATCTCTCGACCATCTATTTCATTCGTGCGGAGTCTTTTCAGTCTTGCATAAATTGTTTCAACCGGTGAATTCTCGTCTCGTTCGTCATTATTCATCTCTTTTCTTTCCGGTGGACTCAATTCAAGTATTCGGTGTTGATCATATTCTTTCCCTCGGTTCAAGTGTTATCCTTGCTCGTTCGCCTCTCGCTAGTTTTTCCTTCCGGAGTCCTCAAGTCATCTCAGGAGATTCGTTTGTGTTCCAATTAATTCGAGGTTGTCACCTCATTCAAATATTTCAATTATTACGGTGCATCATCTACCTGTTCAACAATCCCTTTTCAACGGTGTTTTTCTTTTAGTGGGCCCTAACCCACAGGTCTTTTCCCAGGATCTTACCTGACTCTTCTAATTTTCCCGGAGTATCTCAGTAATTTTGGTGGTATTTCTCGTTGTCATTTGAAGATCGAAGAAGAGTTCCTCTTAAATCTTGTTCATTCTCTCGAAGTTTCGTGGTTCTAGCTTCATATTATCCTCCTAAATTATTCCATTTGTCAGATATTCCTTTTCTCTACCCATCCGGAGTATGTCAGAAGTTGTTTTTCTGTTTCTTTTCATCGGAGTCCATCGTTCCAGAAAAATTCTTCGTCCTCACATTTCAGCTACCGTTATCCAATTATCCCGGTGCTTCATTCAAGTGCTTTTAATTAGACCGAGTTCTTCCCGTTTTCTTGCATCTAAATCCCCTTAGGCATATTTGATTGTCTAATTCTTCCCGGTGATTCATTCTCTTTCGGCAGTCATTTCTGAATTCTTATGGTGGTTCCTTCAGATTCTTTTCTTTGATTATCATTCAATCCATTCGTTTCTTTCCAATCCTACCGGTGGTTCATGAAGAATCTCTCAAGTTCGCGCTATATCTCTTCTCAATCCTTTCAAGAAGAATAAGTAGTATGCAAAATCCATTGTTGGTCATCAATTTAATTTGATGAAGGATAAGCATACAATAAATCTTATTCCTATTTCCTCAAAGTGAGTAATCCCTTCGTTCGGAGTTTGTTCTTGGTGAAAAAACTCTAATTCCAAGTGCTTTCATCTTTTCTTTTTCGGAGTTCAATTTTCTCAGCCATTTCGTCGGAACCTCCATCTAAATCATCGCAAGGCTCATCTTGTTCTTTCATCCTTCATTTTATCTCGTCATCCTTTTGTCACCGGAGTTCTTCATGGCGGTTCTTCATGATTTAATTCATTCTTCAAGTGTTCATCAAGATCTTGTTGGTGGAGTTCAAGTATCTTTTCTTCTCGCGTCTTGAAGCGCAAATAATTCTTCATTTTCTTTTGAAATGGAGTTTTGCATTTCTTCTTTCTTCCCAGTTATTTAATCTTTTCCGCTCGTGGTCGGTTATCAGCTCATAAATTTTGAGATGTTTTCCATAAGTCCACATCAAGCTTATTCTTTTCGTTGTTGATTTTTCTCAACAACTCTATTCAATCCTTCCTTCTAAGTTCTTTTCATTCCTTTCTTCCAATTATTTCGGAGGCTTTGCATTGTTCATCTCGTCAAGTGTAATTCCATCTTGTGAAGCTCGTGTTCTATTCCTCCATGTTTCAGCCGGAGTGCTGCCTCAATCCTTTCAGTCTTATTCGTTTCTTATCTCGTTCTAACTGGAGCGTTTTCAGAGTCTATCATGTTTCCAGGAGCATTTGATTCTCGTCATTCTTGTCGTTCCTCTCTTCTTTTCGAGTGATCTCGATTCCTTGTTTCTTCTCTTCAGTTCTTGTTTCTCCTCGTCCCTTTTCCCTTCCATCTTGGTCCTAAGATCTCGGGATGAGATCTCTTGTTAGTGGAGGTGTTGTAACGCCCCGAATTCGATGCGCCAGGTGTCCGCCAGTTATTTGCCGTCGTTGCCATGTCATTTGCTTGCGTGTTGTATTTTATCATGTCATCATGTGCATTTTATTTTGCATACGTGTTCGTCTCATGCATCCGAGCATTTTCCCCGTTGTCCGTTTTGCAATCCGACGCTCCTATGCCCTCCGGCGTTCCCCTTCTGCCTCTCTTCATGAGCGGGTGTTAAACTTTCTCGGAATGGCCCGAGGTTTGCCAAGCGCCTTGGTATAGCACCGGTAGACCACCTGTCAAGTTTCGTGCCATTCGGAGGTCGTTTGGTACTCCAACGGTTAACCGCGTAGCCCGAAACCCCTCTCTCTCTTTGCAGCCCAACACCTCTCCGAAGTGGCCCGAAACCCAGCAAACTCCCCTCCGTGCTCTCGGTCGTTCGATCACGATCGTGTGGGCGAAAACCGCTCCCCATTTGGACTCTCCTAGGTCCCTCTACCTATAAATATGCCCCTCCCCCGAAATTCGCGGATCAAATTGCCCCTAACCCTAAGAATTTCCCCTCGCCGCCGCCGGACGCGTCCGCCCAGCGCCGGGCACGTCCGCCCCGCTTCCCCCGTCCAATCGCGTGGTGCCACGTGGCCGCCGCCGCCGTCCGCTGTCCGCGGCCCGCCCGGCCCGCAGCCGGCCCGCATGGCCCGCGCGCCGCCGCCGCCTCCCGCGCGCCGCCCGGCTCCCGCGCTGGCACCCGCCGCCGCCTCGCCGGCACGCCCGTCCGCCCGGCCGTGCCGGCGCCTCCCCGTGCTCCTCGGCCGGCCCCGCCCCTCCGCGGCCTGGCCGCGCCTCGCCGACCCCGCGCCGCTGCTGGCCCTGCCGCCCCGCCTCGCAGCTCCGGCCACCGGAGGCTTGCCGGAGCCCGCGCCCTCCACCGTCCCCCGCGCCGACTCCGGCCTTCCCCTCGCCGCGGGCTTCGCCTCCGGCTAGATCCGGGCAGGAGCCGCCCGGATCCGTCGCCCCGCCTCCGATCCGGCCACCACGGGCCCTCCTTCGTCATCTCCGGCGACGAACTCCAGCGAGATCCGCGGCGCGTTGACTTTTCCCCCGAGGTCCAAACTTTCGCCTGTCCCAGATCTGTATGATTTTCATGTCATGTTCGACCCGCTGTACCTCCATGCATGTAGTTCCGTTTCGTGCGTGTAATATGTCAAATTGTTTGACTCAACGAGTACATCATTTCATTCCATTGCATCATATTCATTTGAGGTCATCTAGATGCCCGAATCATCGTTGCAAGAGTGCTTCATGATGTTAATCTGCTGAAATTGTTATAACGAGCTCTTTTGTCATTTTTGCCATGATTGATGTGTGCATCCTATGAGGTTGATGTCTTCATGTGTTTTGAACTATGCCATGTCTTCTTTACAGTGGTGCTTACCATGTATTTTTGTGATCAACATGGTGACTAGCACAAGCATGCAAACTAGGCATCGTGATGTTGCTGATTTTAGTCCCTGTTCTGCTATTATTTTGATGCCATGTAAACTTGATGATACAGAGAGATCTATGCATATTTTGAGATACTTCAGTAAGGATGTATTGACCATGTGGTTGTTGTCTATCCATTCATGCTCTTGGTTGCAATTATGGAGTAGTCTAGCATGTCATTTTTGTGCTCTACTTTTGCTTCAAAATGTTTCCTGGCAGATTGTTTACATGTTATTCAATTTTGCCAAGGTAGTTGTAGTTGATCCTTGCATGCTATGAACTTGTTCTTGACTTGGTTTGTTTCACAAACATGTCTTCTTGATGATGCTATGCTTATCTTGTCATGCAATGACTTGTGCTGAGTGAATCGAGCTTGTTAAGTAGTGTACTTGCTGTTGCTGTTTCGCTAGGCTGAATCTGTTATTTCGTGATGCTATGTAAACCTGCTTCTACTAGTCATTCCATGCATAATTTGGAGATGATCACTAAATATGTTTTGATCTACATGTCATGCTGTATCCATCCATGCCCCTGGTTGCATTTATAGCTTGCTATAGCTTGTTCATATCTTGCTCCAAAGTTGCTTGATAATGTTGCTATCAGCCTGTTAACATTAAGTTCAGTTGTTACCATGATTGTTGCTAGTGTTCCATGCACCCTATAGACTTGCTCTTGCCATGCTTAGCTTCACAAACATGCCTTCTTACTGTTGGTTGCCTTGCCATGCCATGTTTTGCTCTGTAGTGAGTTGCACAAGCTCATCAACATGCCTTCATAATTCTGTTTCTGCCATGTATGAATCTGTATTATAACTTGCTATGTTTACATGGGTGCCATCATATTTTCTGATCCTTTTTGGCTTATGGTCAGTAAGAGACTTTTGATCTATGCATTTAGTAGGTTCATGCCATGCCTTTGTTTGCCATGATAAGTTCCTGTAACATGTTGTTTGATAGCTCTAAACATTGCAACCTGATGTTATTTTCTGCAAAGTCTGAATTGTTATTACTTGCAATCTTACCAAGTGTGTTTGAGCATGTTCTAGTGATTTCTAGAGATAGCTCAGTGTTCATGTTTTGTAATGCTTTACCTGTACATCATGCCCATGTATTTTGTTTTCATATTGAGATGCTGTAGCATGTTTTTTTGATGCTTGCAATATGCCTAGTTGCTGTTTTGGACAGCTTGTCCTTTAAACTTGTTTCATGTGTGTGTGTGTTGAACCGTTGCTCCGTTTTGAGTGTGCTCTATATGAAACTTGCTTAGAATTGCATGTAGCTTCATATTATCATGTTGCATCCTTGTTTTGAGATGTTTGCTTGATGTTTGTATGCATTTTGCATCAATGCCATGTTTAACTTGTTTTGCTCATATCTTATAGGTCGTAGCTCCGAACTAAATGAACTTTATATGTAACTTGACTAGAATCTCGTGTAGATCATCTTTGTGCATCTTAACTTGCTGTTTAACAACTTGAACTTAAGGTTTATTCAGATCTGGACCAATTTCGAAATATGCATATGAGGACTTACCGGAATTGTTATATGTTGTTCCCGGCCTCATTTAAACTTGCCTTGATGTGTTGCTCTTGTTTGCATCATCTCTTGCCATGAGTAGCTTCATGTAGTTTTGTCATTCATCATGCTTGCTGTGCATCATCCCTTGCTCATGTGTGGTGTGTTTACCATGTTGTGTGCTTCTTTTCGATAGTTCCTGTTTCGTTGCGATCGTGAGGATTCGTTCGTCTACGCTGGGTTTGGCTTCATCCGTTCGTCTTCTTCATGGACTCGTTCTTCTTCCTTGCAGGATTTCAGGCAAGATGATCGCTACCCTGGATCTCATTACTATCATTGCTATGCTAGTTGCTTCGTTCTATCGCTATGCTGCGTTACCTATCTTTTGCTCATCAAGCCATCCCAAATTGCCATGAACCTCTAACCTTTGACACCCTTCCTAGCAAACCGTTGCTTAGCTATGTTACCGTTTTGCTTAGCCCTCTTATAGCATTGCTAGTTGTAGGTGAAGTTGAAGATGTCTCCATGGTGGACAGGATTTTGGTTGGGATATCACAATATCTCTTATATTATTAATGCATCTATATACTTGGTAAAGGGTGGAAGACTCGGCCTTATGCCTGGTATTTTATTCCACTCTTGCCGCCCTAGCTTCCGTCATACCGGTGTTATGTTCCCGGATTTTGTGTTCCTTACGCGGTCGGGTGATTTATGGGACCCCCTTGACAGTTCGCTTTGAATAAAACTCCTCCAGCAAGGCCCAACCTTGGTTTTACCATTTGCCTCACCTAGCCCTTTTTCCCTTGGGAGTCGCGCATCCCGAGGGTCATCTTTATTTTACCCCCTCGGGCCAGTGCTTGTCTAACTGTTGGTCCAAACTGAGCGATGTCCGGCGCCCCCTGTGAAGGAAATATGCCCTAGAGGCAATAATAAAGTTATTATTTATTTCCTCATATCATGATAAATGTTTATTATTCATGCTAGAATTGTATTAACCGGAAACATGATACATGTGTGAATACATAGACAAACATAGTGTCACTAGTATGCCTCTACTTGAACTAGCTCATTGATCAAAGATGGTTATGTTTCCTAACCATAGGCATGTGTTGTTATTTGATTAATGGGATCACATCATTAGGAGAATGATGTGATTGACTTGACCCATTCCGTTAGCTTAGCACTTGATCGTTTAGTATGTTGCTATTGCTTTCTTCATGACTTATACAAAGTTCCTGCAACTATGAGATTGTGCAACTCCCGTTTACCGGAGGAACACTTTGTGTGCTACCAAACGTCACAACGTAACTGGGTGATTATAAAGGTGCTCTACAGGTGTCTCCAAAGGTACATGTTGAGTTGGCATAATTCGAGATTAGGTTTTGTCACTCCGATTGTCGGAGAGGTATCTCTGGGCCCTCTCGGTAATACTCATCACCTAAGCCTTGCAAGCATTGTAACTAATGAGTTAGTTATGAGATGATGTATTACGGAACGAGTAAAGAGACTTGCCGGTAACGAGATTGAACTAGGTATTGGATACCGACGATCGAATCTCGGGCAAGTAACATACCGATGACAAAGGGAACAACGTATGTTGTTATGCGGTTTGACCGATAAAGATCTTCGTAGAATATGTGGGAACCAATATGAACATCCAGGTTCCGCTATTGGTTATTGACCGAGAATAGTTCTAGGTCATGTCTACATAGTTCTCGAACCCGTAGGGTCCGCACGCTTAACGTTACGATGACAGTTTTATTATGAGTTTATAAGTTTTGATGTACCGAAGGTTGTTCAGAGTCCCGGATGTGATCACAGACATGACGAGGAGTCTTGAAATGGTCAAGACATAAAGATTGATATATTGGATGACTATATTCGGACACCGGAAGTGTTCCGGGGTTGTTCGGAGAAAAACCGGAAGTATCAGAGGGTTACCGGAACCCCCCGGGAAGTAATGGGCCTTGATGGGCCCTAGTGGAGAGAGAGAGGGGCCGGCCAAGGCAAGAGGCGCGCCCCCTCCCCTTGAGTCCGAATAGGACAAGGAAGAGGGGGGGAGGCGCCTCCCTTGCCTTTCCCCTCTCCCACTCCTTCCTCCCCCTCCTTCTTGGAATAGGAAAGGGAGGGGGCAAACCTACTTGGAGTAGGTTTCCCCCTCCTAGGGCGCGCCTCCCCTTAGGCCGGCCCCCTCCTCCTCTCCCCCTTTATATACGGGGGAGGGGGGCACCCCATAGACACACAAGTTGATCTACGGATCGTTCCTTAGCCGTGTGCGGTGCCCCCCTCCACCATATTCCACTTCGGTCATATCATCGCAGAGTTTAGGCGAAGCCCTGCGCCGGTAGAACATCATCATCGTCACCACTCCATCGTGCTGACGGAACTCATCCCCGACGCTTAGCTGGATTGGAGCCCGGGGAACGTCATCGAGCTGAACGTGTGCTAAACACAGAGGTGCCGTACGTTCGGTGCTTGGATCGGTCGATTCGTGAAGACGTACGACTACATCAACCGCGTTGTCATAACGCTTCCGCTTAACGGTCTACGAGGGTACGTAGACAATACTCTCCCCTCTCGTTGCTATGCCATCACCATGATATTGCGTGTGCGTAGGAAATTTTTGAAATTACTACGTTTCCCAACTGTGGCATCCGAGCCAGGTTTTATGCGTTGATGTTATATGCACGAGTAGAACACAAGTGAGTTGTGGGCGATACAAGTCATACTGCTTACCAGCATGTCATACTTTGGTTCGGCGGTATTGTTGGATGAAGCGGCCCGGACCGACATTACGCGTACGCTTACGCGAGACTGGTTTTACCACCGTGCTTTGCACACATGTGACTAGCGGGTGTCAGTTTCTCCAACTTTAGTTGAACCGAGTGTGGCTATGACTGGTCCTTGAGAAGGTTAAAAGAGCACCAACTTGACAAACTATCGTTGTGGTTTTTGATGCGTAGGTAAGAACGGTTCTTGCTCAGCCCGTAGCAGCCACGTAAAACTTGCAACAACAAAGTAGAGGACGTCTAACTTGTTTTTGCAGGGCATGTTGTGATGTGATATGGCCAAGACGTGATGCTATATTTTATTGTATGAGATGATCATGTTTTGTAACTGAAGTTATCGGCAACTGGCAGGAGCCATATGGTTGTCGCTTTATTGTATGAAATGCAAACGCCCTGTAATTGCTTTACTTTATCACTAAGCGGTAGTGATAGTCGTAGAAGCAATAGATGGTGTAAACGACAACGATACTATGATGGAGATCAAGGTGTCGCGCCGGTGACGATGGTGATCACGATGGTGCTTCGGAGATGGATATCACAAGCACAAGATGATGATGGCCATATCATATCACTTATATTGATTGCATGTGATGTTTATCCTTTATGCATCTTATCTTGCTTTGATTGATGGTAGCATTTTAAGATGATCTCTCACTTAATAATCAAGAAGTGTTCCCCCTGAGTATGCACCGTTGCGAAAGTTCTTCATGCTGAGAGACCACGTGATGATCGGGTGTGATAGGCTCTACGTTCAAATACAACGGGTGCAAAACAGTTGCACACGCGGAATACTCAGGTCATACTTGACGAGCCTAGCATATACAGATATGGCCTCGGAACACGGAGACCGAAAGGTCGAATGTGAATCATATAGTAGATATGATCAACATAGTGATGTTCACCATTGAAACTATTCCATCTCACGTGATGATCGGACATGGTTTAGTTGATTTGGATCACGTGATCACTTAGATGACTAAGAGAGATGTCTGTCTAAGTGCGAGTTCTTAAGTAATATGATTAATTGAACTTAAATTTATCATGAACTTAGTACTTGATAGTATTTTGCTTGTCTATGTTTGTTTGTAGATAGATGGCTTGTGCTGTTGTTTCGTTGAATTTTAATGCGTTCCTTGAGAAAGCAAAGTTGAAAGATGATGGTAGCAATTACACGGACTGGGTCCGTAACTTGAGGATTATCCTCATTGCTGCACAGAAGGATTACATCCTGGAAGCACCGCTGGGTGCCAGGCCTGCTGCAGGAGCAACACTAGATGTTGTGAACGTCTGGCAGAGCAAAGCTGATGACTACTCTATAGTTCAGTGTGCCATGCTTTACGGCTTAGAACCGGGCCTTCAACGATGTTTTGAACGTCATGGAGCATATGAGATGTTCCAGGAGTTGAAGTTAATATTCAAGAAAATACCCGAGTTGAGAGATATGAAGTCTCCAACAAGTTCTATAGCTAAAAGATGGAGTGAGAATTTCTCAACTAGTGAGCATGTGCTCAGATTGTCTGGGTACTTCAATCGCTGAATCAAGTGGGAGTTAATCTTCCAGATAAGATAGTGATTGACAAAGTTCTTCTAGTCACCATCATCAAGTTAGCAAAACTTCGTGATGAAACTATAGTATGCAAGGGATGACGTAAACGATTCTCGAGCTCTTTGTGATGTTGAAATCGACGAAGGTAGAAATCAAGAAAGAACATCAAGTGTTGATGATTGTCAAGACCACTAAGTTCAAGAAAAGGGCAAAGGGAAAGAAAGGGAACTTCAAGTTAGAATGACAAGCAAGTTGTCACTCCCGCGAAGAAGCCCAAAGCTGGACCAAAGCCTGAAACTGAGTGCTTACACTTGCAAAGGAAATGGTCACTAGAAGCGGAAATGCCCTGAATATTTGGTGGATAAGAAGGATGGCAAAGTGAACAAAGGTATATGTGATATACATGTTATTGATGTGTACCTTACTAATGCTCGCAGTAGCACCTGGGTATTTGATACTGGTTCTGTTGCTAATATTTGCAACTCGAAACAGGGACTACGGATTAAGCGAAGATTGGCTAAGGACGAGGTGACGATGCGCGTGGGAAATGGTTCCAAAGTCGATGTGATCGCGGTCGGCACGCTACCTCTACATCTACCATCGGGATTAGTTTTAGACCTAAATAATTGTTATTTGGTGCCAGCGTTGAGCATGAACATTATATCTGGATCTTGTTTGATGCGAGACGGTTATTCATTTAAATCAGAGAATAATGGTTGTTCTATTTATATGAGTAATATCTTTTATGGTCATGCACCCTTGAAGAGTGGTCTATTTTTATTGAATCTCGATAGTAGTGATACACATATTCATAGTGTTGAAACCAAAAGATGCAGAGTTGATAACGATGGTGCAACTTATTTGTGGCACTGCCGTTTAGGTCATATCGGTGTAAAGCGCATGAAGAAACTCCATACTGATGGGCTTTTGGAATCACTTGATTATGAATCACTTGGTACTTGCGAACCGTGCCTCATGGGCAAGATGACTAAAACGCCGTTCTCCGGAACTATGGAGCGAGCAACTGATTTGTTGGAGATCATACATACTGATGTTTGTGGTCCAATGAATGTTGAGGCTCGTGGCGGGTATCGTTATTTTCTCACCTTCACAGATGATTTGAGCAGATATGGGTATATCTACTTAATGAAACACAAGTCTGAAACATTTGAAAAGTTCAAAGAATTTCAGAGTGAAGTGGAAAATCATCGTAACAAGAAAATAAAGTTTCTACGATCTGATCGTGGAGGAGAATATTTGAGTTACGAGTTTGGTCTACACTTGAAACAATGCGGAATAGTTTCGCAACTCACGCCACCCGGAACACCACAACGAAATGGTGTGTCCGAACGTCGTAATCGTACTTTACTAGATATGGTGCGATCTATGATGTCTCTTACTGATTTACCGCTATCGTTTTGGGGTTATGCTTTAGAGACGGCCGCATTCACGTTAAATAGGGCACCATCAAAATCCGTTGAGACGACGCCTTATGAACTGTGGTTTGGCAAGAAACCAAAGTTGTCGTTTCTTAAAGTTTGGGGCTGCGATGCTTATGTGAAGAAACTTCAACCAGATAAGCTCGAACCCAAATCGGAGAAATGTGTCTTCATAGGATACCCAAAAGAGACTATTGGGTACACCTTCTATCACAGATCTGAGGGCAAGATTTTCGTTGCTAAAATCGGATCCTTTCTAGAGAAGGAGTTTCTCTCGAAAGAAGTGAGTGGGAGGAAAGTAGAACTTAATGAGATAACTGTATCTACTCCCTTGTTGGAAAGTAGTTCATCACAAGAACCGGTTCCTGTGACAACTACACCAACTAGTGAGGAAGCTAATGATATTGATCATGAAACTTCAGATCAAGTTTCTACTGAACCTCGTAGGTCTACCAGAGTAAGATCCGCACCAGAGTGGTACGGTAATCCTATTCTGGAAGTCATGTTACTTGACCATGATGAACCTACGAACTATGAGGAAGCGATGATGAGCCCAGATTCCGCAAAATGGCTAGAGGCCATGAAATCTGAGATGGGATCCATGTATGAAAACAAAGTATGGACTTTGGTTGACTTGCCCGATGATCGGCAAGCCATTGAGAATAAATGGATCTTTAAGAAGAAGACTGACGCTGATGGTAATGTAACTGTCTATAAAGCTCGACTTGTTGCGAAAGGTTTTCGACAAGTTCAAGGGGTTGACTACGATGAGACTTTCTCACCCGTAGCGATGCTTAAGTCTGTCCGAATCATGTTAGCTATTGCTGCATTTCATGATTATGAAATTTGGCAAATGGATGTCAAAACTGCATTCTTGAATGGATTTCTGGAAGAAGAGTTGTATATGATGCAACCAGAAGGTTTTGTTGATCCAAAAGGTGCTAACAAAGTGTGCAAGCTCCAGCGATCCATTTATGGACTGGTGCAAGCATCTCGGAGTTGGAATAAACGTTTTGATAGTGTGATCAAAGCATATGGTTTTATACAGACTTTTGGAGAAGCCTGTATTTACAAGAAAGTGAGTGGGAGCTCTGTAGCATTTCTAATATTATATGTGGATGACATATTGTTGATTGGAAATGATATAGAATTTCTGGATAGCATAAAAGGATACTTGAATAAAAGTTTTTCAATGAAAGACCTCGGTGAAGCTGCTTACATATTGGGCATTAAGATCTATAGAGATAGATCAAGACGCTTGATTGGACTTTCACAAAGCACGTACCTTGATAAAGTATTGAAAAGGTTCAATATGGAACAGGCAAAGAAAGGGTTCTTGCCTGTATTACAAGGTATAAAGTTGAGTCAGACTCAATGCCCGACCACTGCAGAAGATAGAGAGAAAATGAAAGGAGTTCCCTATGCTTCAGCCATAGGCTCTATCATGTATGCAATGCTGTGTACCAGACCTGATGTGTGCCTTGCTGTTAGTTTGGCAGGGAGGTACCAAAGTAATCCAGGAGTGGGTCACTGGACAGCGGTCAAGAACATCCTGAAATACCTGAAAAGGACTAAGGATATGTTTCTCATATATGGAGGTGACAAAGAGCTAGTCGTAAATGGTTACGTCGATGCAAGCTTTGACACTGATCCGGACGATTCTAAATCGCAAACCGGATACGTATTTTTATTAAACGGTGGAGCTGTAAGTTGGTGCAGTTCTAAACAAAGCGTCGTGGCGGGATCTACATGTGAAGCGGAGTACATAGCTGCTTCGGAAGCAGCAAATGAAGGAGTCTGGATGAAGGAGTTCATTTCCGATCTAGGTGTTGTACCTAGTGCATCGGGACCAATGAAGATCTTCTGTGACAATACTGGTGCAATTGCCTTGGCAAAGGAATCCAGATTTCACAAGAGGACCAAGCACATCAAGAGACGCTTCAATTCCATTCGGGACCAAGTCCAAGTGGGAGACATAGAGATTTGCAAGATACATACGGATCTGAATGTTGCAGACCCGTTGACTAAGCCTCTCTCACGAGCAAAACATGATCAGCACCAAGACTCCATGGGTGTTAGAATCATTACTATGTAATCTAGATTATTGACTCTAGTGCAAGTGGGAGACTGAAGGAAATATGCCCTAGAGGCAATAATAAAGTTATTATTTATTTCCTCATATCATGATAAATGTTTATTATTCATGCTAGAATTGTATTAACCGGAAACATGATACATGTGTGAATACATAGACAAACATAGTGTCACTAGTATGCCTCTACTTGAACTAGCTCATTGATCAAAGATGGTTATGTTTCCTAACCATAGGCATGTGTTGTCATTTGATTAATGGGATCACATCATTAGGAGAATGATGTGATTGACTTGACCCATTCCGTTAGCTTAGCACTTGATCGTTTAGTATGTTGCTATTGCTTTCTTCATGACTTATACAAAGTTCCTGCAACTATGAGATTGTGCAACTCCCGTTTACCGGAGGAACACTTTGTGTGCTACCAAACGTCACAACGTAACTGGGTGATTATAAAGGTGCTCTACAGGTGTCTCCAAAGGTACATGTTGAGTTGGCATAATTCGAGATTAGGTTTTGTCACTCCGATTGTCGGAGAGGTATCTCTGGGCCCTCTCGGTAATACTCATCACCTAAGCCTTGCAAGCATTGTAACTAATGAGTTAGTTATGAGATGATGTATTACGGAACGAGTAAAGAGACTTGCCGGTAACGAGATTGAACTAGGTATTGGATACCGACGATCGAATCTCGGGCAAGTAACATACCGATGACAAAGGGAACAACGTATGTTGTTATGCGGTTTGACCGATAAAGATCTTCGTAGAATATGTGGGAACCAATATGAACATCCAGGTTCCGCTATTGGTTATTGACCGAGAATAGTTCTAGGTCATGTCTACATAGTTCTCGAACCCGTAGGGTCCGCACGCTTAACGTTACGATGACAGTTTTATTATGAGTTTATAAGTTTTGATGTACCGAAGGTTGTTCGGAGTCCCGGATGTAATCACGGACATGACGAGGAGTCTCGAAATGGTCAAGACATAAAGATTGATATATTGGATGACTATATTCGGACACCGGAAGTGTTCCGGGTGTTTTCGGAGAAAAACCGGAGTACCGGAGGGTTACCGGAACCCCCCGGGAAGTAATGGGCCTTGATGGGCCCTAGTGGAGAGAGAGAGGGGCCGGCCAGGGCAAGAGGCGCGCCCCCTCCCCTTGAGTCCGAATAGGACAAGGAAGGTGGGGGGCGCCCCCCTTGCCTTCCCCCTCTCCCACTCCTTCCTTCCCCCTCCTTCTTGGAATAGGAAAGGGAGGGGGCAAACCTACTTGGAGTAGGTTTCCCCCTCCTAGGGCGCGCCTCCCCTTAGGCTGGCCCCCTCCTCCTCTCCCCCTTTATATACGGGGGAGGGGGGCACCCCATAGACACACAAGTTGATCTACGGATCGTTCCTTAGCCGTGTGCGGTGCCCCCCTCCACCATATTCCACCTCGGTCATATCGTCGCAGAGTTTAGGCGAAGCCCTGCGCCGGTAGAACATCATCATCGTCACCACGCCGTCGTGCTGACAGAACTCATCCTCGACGCTTAGCTGGATTGGAGCCCGAGGAACGTCATCGAGCTGAACGTGTGCTGAACACGGAGGTGCCGTATGTTCGGTGCTTGGATCGGTTGATTCCTGAAGACGTACGACTACATCAACCGCGTTGTCATAACGCTTCCGCTTAACGGTCTACGAGGGTACGTAGACAATACTCTCCCCTCTCGTTGCTATGCCATCACCATGATCTTGCGTGTGCGTAGGAAATTTTTGAAATTACTACGTTTCCCAATACCCTGGGCAACCAGGGTCTATGCCAACCCGACGTCTGGCTCATCCAGTGTGCCCTGAGAACGAGATATGTGCAGCTCCTATCGGGATTTGTCAGCACAGCGGGAGGCTTTGCTGGTCTTGTTTTACCATTGTCGAAATGTCTTGTAAACCGGGATTCCGAGTCTGATCGGGTCTTCCTGGGAGAAGGTATATCCTTCGTTGATCGCGAGAGCTTATCATGGGCTAAGTTGGGACACCCCTGCAGGGTATAATCTTTCGAAAGCCGTGCCTGCGGTTATAGGCAGATGGGAATTTGTTAATGTCCGGTTGTAGATAACTTGACACCTGATCCGAATTAAAACGCATCAACCGCGTGTGTAGCCGTGATGGTCTCTTTTCGGCGGAGTCCGGGAAGTGAACACGGTTTCTGGGTTATGCTTGACGTAGGTAGGAGTTCAGGATCACTTCTTGATCATTGCTAGCTTCATGACCATTCCTTTTTCTCTCTTCTCGCTCTTATTTGCGTATGTTAGCCACCATATTTGCTTAGCCGCTGCTGCAACCTCACCACTTTACCCCTTCCTTTCCCTTTATGCTTTGCTAGTCTTGATACCCATGGTAATGGGATTGCTGAGTCCTCGTGGCTCACAGATTACTACAACAACAGTTGCAGGTACAGGTTATGCGATGATCATGACGCAAGAGCGATGTTTGCTTGTATTGGAGTTCTTCTTCTGCTTCTGCTTCGATCAGGGGATAGGTTCCAGGTCGGCAGCCTGGGCTAGCAGGGTGGATGTCGTTTGAGTTTCTGTTTGTGTTTCATCCGTAGTTCGGATGTTGATCTTATGTATGATGTATTGATGTTGTATTCGTGTGGCATTGTATGCCTTTATGTATGTATCCCCATCTATTATGTAATGTTGATGTAATGATATCCACCTTGCAAAAGCATTTCAATATGCGGGTCTATCCTTGGTGGGACCTTCGAGTTCCTTTTGGATAGGGTCGCATATTGGGCGTGGCAAACCTCACCGCTATGAGGACGCCGCGGAAGACACCGGTCCTGACTACACAACCCCTAGTGGCGTCGGGGATGACACCACTAATGGTGCCACCGAGGATGCCACCACTGATGATGGCAGCGCACACACAGATGGCAACCAACCGAAGAGGCAACGGAAGGACCGGCGCCCGAGCGTGCTCGGCACCGTCAAGGAGGAATTTACTGAAGTGAACTCCGACAGGCATCCAACGGTGCTCAAAGAAATAGTCAAGGGGTACTCGCTTCAGCTCGGGTGCATTCTCCAGAGCACCGTCTCGATCAACACCGAGAACCTAAGGCATAAGGACCGAGGGAATTTTCACAGCCTCCTCTTCACGAAGCTGCAAGAACGATACAAGTTCCCCGCTGACTTTGCAAACACACGCCTCTCAGGGAACAAAGTGAACAGTGCCGCCCTCACGAGGATGAGCACGGCCTTGTCTACTTGGAGAAGCACGATGAAGGCAATGATTAAAAAAGGTGATAGTTATGAGAAGATCAATGCGAAATATCCTTTGATCAGCGAAGATGACTACAAGGAGTTCAAGATCAATTGCGAGAGCAGCGCAACCTCCGAATCAAGTCAGTGGGGGAAAGAAATGCGGCAGTTGAACTTAGGGGTCCACCAACTTGGTCCCGGCGGTTACAGAGTGGCGGAGCCTATATGGGACAAGGAGGATGCGGAGCGTGCCGAGCAAGGCCTACCGCCTCGCTTCGAGAAATACCATGACAAGCAGACCAGGAACTTTGTCAGGGCCCGGTACAAGGAGGACCCGGTAACAAAGGAGCTTACCACGGATCCGAAGACTAGGGCGCTTGAGCTTGTTTTGGTAAGGAATACACCCCCACGTAATTAGCTCCATATGGTTGCATTCTAATTAATCCCCAATATTTCTAAATGGTTCATGTTCCTTCCGCAGGACACTGAAAGCAGTAGCGTGGGGTCGTCTCAGAGCTCCCCTTTCGACACCCCTTTAAATTGGGCATTGAACGTAATGAAAAACAAGGATAAGCTCAGTAAGCTGTCGTCAGCTGGGCGTATGGCCGACAAAGGCTTGTCCACAAAATGGTCGTCGTACTATACCGCTGGAGGGCGAAAGGAGAAAAAGACCAGCTCGGAAAGCCAGTCGCGCGAGGTTGAAGCACTCAAGGCACAAGTGGCGCGGATTCCGGAGATTGTCCAAGAGCAAGTGCAACAACAACTGGGAATGACGCTCACCGCCATGGTGCCTACGTTGATAATGGGCTGACGACGTGGGTTGCGGGCGGCCAACAGGGGCCTCCCCCGGTTCCTAGTTTCACGGCCAGCAACTCGCACAACGCGCAGGCGGCGCCATTGGTGTCTTCGGCGGAGGCGGTATTCGTGTCTCCGGCGCCGGCACGGGCATTGGAGCTTAATGCACCCGGGTGTATGCCGGCCGGCACCTCGCCAGCAAGCGGCCCCTCCATCAGTTCCCCGCCCACCGTTGGCGGTGCCTCGACATTAGCCGAGCTCGACGGCATCAAGGTAACTAAGCCTCTCGGCCAATGACTTCATCTCCTTGCCTTTTACTGGGCATCCCTAACACCCTACATGTTTTCGCAGGGCACCGCCGACGTTCCTTGCACTCTTCTACACTTCGTGGGCAGCGAGTTGGTCGATGTCGCCAAGGGCAGAATCGTTCAACTGGGCAACCGCATGTTCCACGGTAATCCGATGCCACCCACCTTGTATAGGGTTCAACTGGTTCGGGTGCTGCCAGGCTGCGACGAGCTGTTACCTCCGATTCGACCTGCTGGGGCCGACAAAGACGATGTGATGACCCTCAGCGCCTGCGTAAGCTGGCCCCTGCTTTGGCCGAAGAGCCAGATTCGTTTGGGGGCGGGGGACACCACCCCACAGACAAGACCGCCAGTCGTGCCGGCGCCAAGCCATGGCAAGAACGCCGCAATGCTACCGGACATGTCGGACATCCCTATGGCATAGGATCCGGACATGTATATGGCACATGATCCGGATGACGAGGACAACGACGAAGGTACATTTACCAATGTCGATAAGTACTTTGCCGAACATGGGTATTGGTGACAAGTTCTGCGGGCCTCCTTCTCAAGAACCCAACCAAGACGACCGCGATCTAGCTGGTACGGCGGAGAAACCCAATTGCAACAGGCGTCGTATGGTGTTCAGTTCTCAGAGAAGCCTCTAGCTGCCGCCTTCACCGAGCCTTAGATAGCTGAGGTGCGAAACATTATCAGCCCCAACACGCTCAAGAAGGCGGTCTGTGAGCAGAACTCGGTCCCATTACAGCAGATCAAGAAGAAGGGACAGAAACGAAAGACTAACAAGGGCGCCGGTGCATGGCAGCCGGCACCGAGTACGATCCGTGCTCAGGACGGGCCACCTTCACCTAAGGATATCTCGAGGAGGGTGCATGTGGTGGGTAGGGCGATGCTACCGACAAATATGCTCAATGTTGCAACCGGTGCTATGCGGAGTCTGCATGACAGTGTTCTTTCTTTGGAGAAGCGGCGTCTCTCCCAGAATGATGTGGCATACCCGGTTTTCGTGGCCAAGGTGCCAGAGGGCAAGGGCTTTGTGGATGGCGCCATCGAGGGTACGATCGTCCTGCGGTTTGATGACATCTTTGCTATGTTTAACCTTCATCCGCTGCACTATACCTTCGTTCGACTGTTTTTGCTGAGTATGGAGATGCGGATCATTCGAGACAAGATCCCGGACATCATGATAGTCGACCCCTTCTACATGCATGCCAAGATCTTGGGCAGCGCTGGGGACCGGCAAGTCACGAGTTCACACCTCAAAGGCGTCATTCTGGCAAACCCAGATAAGGATAACTTCCTCGTGCCTTACTTTCCCGAGTAAGTCATCCCCTCACCGCCCCGTAACATATGATTTCTTAGATTTCAATCATTCTTTTTTTCTAACATTCCGTGTTCTGTGGAGTGACACACATTGCACACTCATCCTCTTAAGCCCGAAATATTCCATGGCCACGTATTTCGACCCGGACCGTGACTCCAAGATAGACTACACAAATATCAAGAAAGTTCTTGATGATGCTCTCCCCGGCTACGCCACATCTAGAGGCACATTTAAGAGGCCAGTTCGTAGGTACGGCAGGCACGTGTTCACCCACAATACGATGTTCCCCTACGTCAAGCAGCCGCCTGGCGGTCAGAATGAGGCCTACTACACCCTCCATCACATGCGGGCGATCGTACGGGACCATAATCACCTTCTACTACCAATAATGTCAAAGATTGGGCCACAAGCTTGGCGGCAATCCAGGACGCGGACCTCCGACAAGAATTCTTTCGCATCCAGTCGGAGTTTGCAGAAATCATCCATCAAGATGTCCTTCGTACCTTGGGGCAGTTCTACCTCAGATATCAACCGTACAACAGTGAGATAGACACAACGCTACAAATGCAGGCTGACAACGCCCACGACTTCATGACCATCACGAAAGACGGCGACTTCATCCATGCTCCGATCCCATGAGTCGAGTCGAAAGTAGTGATGCTATGTGTAGTTGTGAAACATCGATTAGCTCATGTTGTAATTAAAATTTAATGAACTTGTATGTCTCTTTGGTTTGGACAGTCGTTCAACTTAGATGTAATCGATGCTATTTATTAGTAGGACCATGAATCGTGCTATTAATGTCTTGATTTTCTCTTCCGATCCTTTTGTTGCATACTTATATATTGCTTATGTATTGTTTGTTGTTTGGCTTGTGCATAGAGATGCCGTCGTATGTCGTGTACAAGGGTACGGTTCCCGGAGTCTATGACGACTGGGAGGAGTGTCGGAGACAGGTTCACCATTTCAGCGGTAACAATTACAAAGGGTACACCACTAGGGCGGAGGCAGAATCTAGATATGCCCGCTATCTAGCGGGAGAGAGGAGGGAGCGTTGGAGGAACCAGATGAAGACCAGTTTCATCGCGATGATGCTCATTGTGATGACCGCAGCTCTCTTCTATGTGATGGTAGTTTAGATGATCGATATCGACTTGTAATGTGAAGACAAACTCGCTACTCGCGGTCTCGAGACTTGTAATGTTCTACCTTTGTTCGGTCTTTTGAATTCGGAGACTAATATGATGAATTGTATTCAGAGACTAATCTTCTATTGTATTCGATGAATCTGCTGTTGCTGTGTGGTGCTGTCTATATTTTGTCCAATAATATATTTTGTAACCTGTGCAAAAATCAGAAAAGTAAAAAAAAATACCTAATATTCATACTAATGGTGCATCACCCCAAAGTGCGCCATTAGTATGCCAAAGGATACTAATGGCGCATCACCCCACAACACGCCATTCGTATGCCAAAGGATACTAATGGCGCATCACCCCACAGTGCGCCATTAGTATGCCAAAGCACATGGGTAAATATGGCCCCCTAGGAGGCATACTAATGGCGCATGTTGGTCTATACTAATGGCGCACGGCGTGGTGCGCCATTAGTATACCAGATACTAATGGCGCACCAGTGGTGCGCCATTAGTATATAATACTAGTGGCATGGTACTAGTGGCACACCAGTAGTGTGCCATTAGTAGGCAAAACTGGTGCGCCACTAGTAGGCCTTTTCCTAGTAGTGTACATTGAAATGTCGTTTTTTTCCTGGATATCTCTACTCTTATAAAAAGCAGAGTAGTGATGATGGTCTGCCTGCCATCTGCAATATAGGTCGTCTGATCTATATCTAACAGATGTGAAGAAAACTATGACAATTTACCCGTGCTCCTCTCCACATTTCCATAAAAGGCCTTCCCTCATTCATCCTTTTCTCCCACAAGATAAACTACTCATACAAATGCATCTTGATGTTCTGTGCAACGCACATGCATCTTGCTAGTCAAGAGTTTAAATTTCATTCATTTTTTTGCGGAGGTTTTTTTTTGAATTTTATTTTGATATAATTTTTTAATAATTATTTTTAACGTGACTCGATATTTCGTGATTAAAAGAGTTCGGTCCCCACTGAAATATGCAAAATTTTGTTGAATTTTTTAGTGGTGCCCAGAATATGGTCTGTAATGCTGATAAAAAGAATATGGGCTTCAAACTATCCTTAAGAATTAGCAAATGGGTTGTAAATTATTGAAAATAATGGCTAATGGGTTTTATTCTGTTTTCCATAGATTTGGAGGCTAACTTCTGGGCCTACTAATTTGATGATGACGCTGTCCTAAAAAAATTACGCAAGGCTTTGTCAACTTAGTCAACACTGAGCAGTAACTGTTGGATGTCCATCTAATGGCCATCGTGCTTCTTCAATCTCGGATCTTCCTGCTCTAGCCGCCCAATCCAGCACCGGTGGGACTGCCTGCTCCCTCCTCCCATGGCCGGCTGTGCTGCCGCCAGGCAATCCCTCTACCCACCCGCACATCCTATTATTTTCCGATGACATCAGCCTCACCCCGCAGCCGACCAGTCAGCCCTCGTACTCCCCTCAGCATGGGCATCCGCTGCTATGGCTTCGCTGGCCCTGGGTCGTTCCCTTCCTGGGCCTCTCCCTCGTCACCACGTTTGTGCTCTCGGCGCGGCATGGTCAACATGGTCAACAAACAACAACCATCGGAAGTGGGATGTAAGTGGAGAGGCTAACAGTATGGACCCATACAAGCAAGTGCCTCGTTATTACGCAAAACTAGTGAGGCTTCTCCGGCTCGTTCCAGTCTGGGGCCTCACCGTCGTCCACCGCTCTGGTGCTCTTGGCGGCGTGGTCAATGTAGTCAATGAACGACATCCATCGGAAGAGGATTATATGTGGAGAGGATGACAGCTGGGTCCATGGCCGCATGCAAGGAAGTGCCTCCTTATTACATGCAAAATAATGATTCCTCCACCTGACAGCTAGGACCCACCAGAAGGGCCTCTATATTTCACAAAAAAATGTTCCCCCCGCTGACAGCTCGGACCCACCAGCTATATCTTCGCACGCAAGGAAGTGCCTCCTTATTAAGCACAAAAAATGAATACTCTCCCTGCTAGCTGGGACCCACCATAGTGGGAGGCTGACTTGTGGGCCTACTAAGTTGACACGGACGGAGGGCTTTGTCAACTTAGTCAGTATGAACGATTCTAGCTCCAGTGACCTTACGATGTTCATCCAACGGTCGTAGTATTTCTTCAACCTCTAGTCTTCTTGCTGCAGCCGCCCAAACCAGCACCGGTCGTGCCACCTGCTCCTGCCTCCCATGGCCGGCTCTGCTGCCATGCAGTCCTGATCGCCCCACCCTACTCCAACCCCTGGCCAGTCCATCCCTCTACTCATACACAACCCCTGTTATTTTGCGGCGATGGCAGCCTCACACCTCAGCCGAACCAGTCAACCCTCGTACTCCTCTCCGCATCGGCATCCACTACCGTGTTTGCCCTGGCTCCGCATCGTCTCCTTCCTAGGCCTCGCCGTCATCCACCGCCTAGGTGCTCTCGGTGCGCCATGGTCAATGTGGTCAAGGAATGACTTACATCGAAAGAGGACTGTATGTGGAGAGGCCGGCAGCTGGGTCCACGACCGCAACAAGGAAGTGCCTCCTTATTATTCGCAAAATAATGATTCCTCCACCTGACAGCGGGGACCCACCAGACGGGCCACAATATTTCGTGACAAAAAGTTTCCCCCTTACTGCTGGGACCCACCAGCTACATCTTCGCACGCAAGGAAGTGCGTCCATATTATGGGCAAAAAATATGATTCTCCCCCTGACAGTTGGGACCCACCAGCTATATCTTCGCATGCAAGGAATTGCCTCATTACCTCCTTGACAGCTGGGACCCACCCGGTCGAACCGTACGTAGGGTTGTCTGTCTGGTCACGAATGTGTACGTACATACTGGTCGATCGGTCTGTCTACAGGCTACAACAATGAACCATGGCCGAGTAAGAAAGGGCACATGTCGTAGTAGAGGCGCGGCAGTAGCATGTCACGCAGTCCCGTCTATATTGTGTACACGTATGTACAACCAGGGTGCAAGAAAGTAAATACGGCCACGTATGTACATACGGGCGGGGTCTCGAACGCCTACTCGCGCATACGTACGGCCATGGCTCGTGTACATGGAAAGGCAGTGGAGGGCAGCAATGGCGTCCTGTTCATCGACAGCCAACCGGCTAGGTCAGAAAAGATAAAATCAGTTGTGTTCATCGGGATGCAACAGAATGCGTCCTGTTCATCAGGAGCCAACTGGCTTGGACAGAACAGCCGAAAGCAGGCTTGGCATACCGCAGAACAGAGGAAACAGCCTTCTGTTCGACCGGCTACGATCGAAACGGGGGCCCTGTTCATTGGGAGGGGTCTGTCATACCGCAAAATGGAGGAAACAGACTTGTGTTGGAGAGCTACATTCGAAACAGGGGTCCTGTTCATCGGGAGGGGTGTGGCGTACCGCAAAACAGAGGAAACAGACTTGTCTTGGAGTTCTACTTTCAAAACAGAGGTCTTGTTCATTGGAGGGGTGTGGCGTATCGCAAAACAGGACTCCATGGGGCTACTGTTCACCCATCATCGACTTCCTTCAGCCTCCACCTGCACTGTTCATCCACTGCGTCTTCCACCTACCTCCACCAGCTATTGTTCATCCACGGGCTACAGTTCATCCAGCCATCCACCATCTACTATTCAACCAGCTCTCCACGGGGTCCTATTCATCCACCCCCAACCAACTTCTCGGTTGTGGCGGCCTCCTCTTGGTGTCATGTTCATCCAGCGGCAATGGCTTACTACTACTACCACAGGGTCCCGTTCATCTAACCCCCACCGGGAACTATTCATCCAACCCCAACCATGTATGTCTCGACTCGTTCAACCAACCCCCATGTTCACTGTTCATCAAGAGGCAGCAGGTTCAATCGGCTTCAATTAGCAGTAGTAGCGAAGGAATCACTCGGGTTTAGTTAACAGCAAGGGATCGATCGGGGTTCAGTAATGTAGCTAGTGCAATCGTCAAGTTCAGTTAGAGCCCAATGCCTCTCTTGGGTTCAGTTAGAGCGCAATGCCTCGCACACACGCACGTACATGTACGAGAGAAACACGCAAACCTCTGTGCATCACTCGGCCCTAACCAGCCACCGTAACCGAAAACTCCCAAAATTTTCCTCGCGCTCGCTTCTACCACGATTTTTTCCGTCATGGACGGCCCAAAGAATGTCATGTAGGTGCGTCTCCGGCCCGCCCAGGATGAAAAACCCATTTTGTCATGATTTTTTGTCACATAAGTAGGAGCCTACCACATCTATGATGACACCGGGTTTTGTCACCATTGTCGTCATAGAAGTGTCATAAGCATAACAGAAAAAATTTGTTCAGCCCAAAATGTCATGGATGTGTCTTTTTTTGTAGTGATGCCAACAGGAACACCACATCGTAATGGTGCATGTGTCCAAACGTCGTAACCTTACTTTATTAGATATGGTGCAATCTATGATGTCTCTTACCGATTTACCACTATCGTTTTGGGGTTATGCATTAGAAACAACTGCATTCACGTTAAATAGGAAACCATCTAAATCCGTTGAGACGACACCATATGAACTGTGGTTTGGCAAGAAACCTAAGTTGTCATTTCTTAAAGTTTGGGGTTGTGACCCTTATGTCAAAAGGCTTCAGCCTGATAAACTCGAACCTAAATTGGAGAAGTGCGTCTTCATAGGATACCCTAAGGAAACTATTGGGTACACCTTCTACCACAGATCCGAAGGCAAGATCTTTGTTGCTAAGAATGGGTCCTTTCTAGAGAAGGAGTTTCTCTCGAAAGAAGTGAGTGGGAGGAAAGTAGAACTTGATGAGGTAATTATACCATCTCTCAATTTATAAAGTATCTCATCAGAGAAATCCGTTCCTGTGATGCCTACACCAACTAGAGAGGAAGCTAATGATGATGATCATGAAACTTCATATCAAGTTACTACTGAACCTCGTAGGTCAACCATAGCATGATCCGCACTAGAGTGGTACGGTAATCCTATTCTGGAAGTCATGTTACTTGACCATGAAGAACCTACGACTATGAAGAAACTATGATGAGCCCAGATTCCGACAAATGGCTTGAGGCCACGAAATCTGAGATAGGATCCATGTATGAGAACAAAGTGTGGACTTTGGTGGATTTGCCCGATGATCAACGACCAATAGAGAATAAATGGATCTTCAAGAAGAAGACTGACATTGATGGTAATGTTACTGTCTATAAAGCTCGACTTGTTGTGAAAGGTTTTCGAAAAGTTCAAGGAGTTGACTACGATGAGACTTTCTCACCTGTAGCAATGCTTAAGTCTGTCTGAATCATGTTAGCAATTGCCGCGTTTTATGCTTATGAAATCTGGCAAATGGACGTCAAAACTACATTCCTTAATGGATTTCTTAAAGAAGAGGTGTATATGATGCAACCAGAATGTTGTGGGGAACCACGGCCACCTATGGGCCTACGAGCCCCTTTCTGGTTCGGCGGGGGGGGGGGGGTGGCACGTTGCACAAAGAGCGAAGGAGGGTGAGGCAGCACGATAGAGATCACATGGGCGGTTTTTACCCAGGTTCGGGCCGCCGTGAGGCGTAAAAACCTACTCCTACTTTGGTCGATTGATGGTGGATTGTGGTGGAAAAACACAACACTCTCTCCCAGCAGGGTTGCCTTTGGAGAAGAACGGATACGCGCGTATGAGTGTACAAGGGTCTAAATCCTTTCTATGGTTGCCATGGGCCTCCTTTTATAGATAAAGGGGTCGCCAAAGTGGCAAATCCATCATTATGCATTGATTAGATAGCAAACAGTGCTATCATACCTAACTCTGCAGGTTGACAGAGCACATTAAATGTGCCGCTCTATGTCACATCATAGCATTCCCGGCAGGCCCTACCGGGCTGATTCGCCAGCTTGGTGCCTGCTCGATCAACACGTCATAGGATGAGTGTTGCTTGTAGGTTTTTTCTGTAGGAAGTGGCTACCATGTGGCATGTAGCAGTCACTTAGTCACTTTGGAGCTTGACAATGCACTGATCGACAACATATGTCGTGGTGAGGTGGTGTGGTGGAGTGGTTTACCTTTGCTGGTCCCGGCAGGCCTACTGGGACAATTCTGAGAGGCTCGCTTTCGGGGTTAACCTTGCTCCCGCCAGGCTCGCCTGCCCTGCAGGGGAGGTTTTTCCCTTAGAAGTATCTTGCCCCTCTGGCTAGTCTTGGCCTTCTTGATCTATGCTTAGATCCTTCAAGGGAACCGATCCATCTTGCTTGAGTTGGTCATGGTGTTGTGAACTTGTCCTTGTGCCTGGTAGCTAGTCGTCCATGCACAAGTCAGGGGGAAACATGCACCACTATTTGTGTACCCCTACATAAGCCCTCGGGCCTGTCAAATGTGCCGCTGGGCATGTGGGGTTAGGCCCCAAACCGTGCACGGACACGTGTCAATGATCTGTCGTGCATGCAGCGGTTTCCTTGTGATGACTAGTCAATCCAATGTCCACTCTGCAATTACTGCGAGTCGTGGGGGCGTGGGACTGTTACAGTTAATGTAAAACGGTAACTTTCTGAAGCATCGCGCCCCCACTCCACGCCTTTTGCCCTTTAAGATAGGAAAACACGGAGCAGCACGGTTTACTCCTCACCTGTCTCGCCCTCTCATCATATTCCTTAGCAAGCCAAACAACTCTCCTCCGCTCGCTGTCGACCCCCATCTGATCCCTTCCCCCATTAGCACCGGCGCTCGCGGTAATGGGGAAGAAAACCACATCAAATGGGAAGCAGATGGCAGCAGCAAAGGAAGCGGTCGCTTAGAGAAGCAAGAGGGCGATGGAACTGGACAAGGGGCAGAAGGGAGACATCATCTTCTTCCCATCGAATCTGGACGGCCCAGTCCTACAAGCAAGGTACGGGTACCTGTGGGGGGGGGGAGAGGTCCCTAAAGGGCATGGCGCTTCCAAGGTCTTGGCGGAGGAGGGGGAAGATCCACCGAATTCTTACAAGTTCTTCTGTGCATATTTCATCTGTGGCCTCTGCCCTCCTTTTTCTGATTTCTTTGAGGCGATGATGATGATTTATGGATTACACCTTCTTGACTTCACGCCAAATGCAATGGCGACCATGGCCATTTTTGCTCATTTATGCGAGAACTTTGTTGGGGTTTTCCCTAATGTCAATCTGTTCCGGCACTACTTCGTCCCGTGGGTGGACAACAAAGCTCACCACTCTGGGAACATTAGCTAGATGACACGGGTGGCAAGGAAATCTTGGGACTACATCTCAGGTCTGCAGCGCGAGAGGTGGGATGAATGGAGAGGGTTCTGGTGTTGGATTCAGGACGAGAAAGCCCCAAACTTCTATGAAGCATGGACAGATTGAGTCATGGTCGGCAAGGAATGGAGCGCATTTGGCCTCCCCGATGACAGGCTTCGCCCGGCGATAAGCAGGATCACCCACCTGAAGATTGCTGGGCTAACCATTGAGCATGTGGGAGTAGATTTTTCTCTTTCGCTGCATCTCGCCACTGCAGAAGAGGGATAGACCCACCTAGTTGTATGGTGATGCTGGGGACAGAATGAGATTGCTCCCAGGCCTAGCTAATAACTTATCTATTTATGGCCATGCATGGTTGTGTGATCAACTATTTGGCCACTTTGAATTGTTCAATCTGCCGACAAACATTATCCCTCTGAATGTCAATTCGTCCCGGGTCAGATCTTGAAATGGATGTTGGATTGCAATGCTCATGGGGTGGCAGGTGATTGGCGGTTGCCTTCCCTTGATGAAAAACCCGAGTGGTCCAGCACCCTGACAGAGAGGGTTGTAAAGGCGGAGACCAAGGTGTACAAACGCACCTCTTCTGTAGAGGTAGCATTCATCAAGAGGAGGATTGAGGAGGACAGAGCGGCCCGGAAGGCTGCAACGGCGAGGGACGCAAAGGCTGGGAAACGGAAAGCTGAGTATGAGAGTTCTTCTCATGGTGGCAGCGAGGTGCAGGCCACGGAAGAGGTTACCCGGGGAGACCCTGTCGGGGAAGACCTTGCCGGGAATGATCCTATCGGGCGTGATACCCCCGGGCTCGAGGCCCTGGCTATCATGGCAGTAGAGCTCCAAGAGGAGAAGGAGGTTGACGAGGTGGCGAAGCCTGAAGTGGAGTGGCTCGCGGCTGGTCCTCAAGCCCCTAAGCCGATTTTAGACCAACGCCCCCACAGGCGCGCTGCTAGTCAGGGGTCGTGGTCTCAAATCTAGCGCATGTTGTCAAGAGGGTGAAGAAGACCACCTCCAAAGGCACCAAGATAGAGGTGGCGTGCCGTTAGTCTACTCTCCTTGTCGGGATCAAGGCTTCTCCCGCCAAGCAATCAGCGGATGTGAAAGCTAATTCCAGCCCCCACTCCATCTCGAGCTCTTCGCAGAGCTCCTCTTCGCCAGAGCCCCAACGCCTCGGCAGGGCTCAGAGCTGCCGAAGAGCTCTGCTCCTCCATCCCAGAAGAGAAGCAGGGCACCCTCGCCGCCCATGGTTTTTGAATTGAGCACCATGCTCATTGATGAGGAGTAAGGAGGACTTCCCTTTCATAAGTAGCTCTAACATACTTGATTATCTTTGTTGACTGGCCTGTTGTTTTATCGTTGCTAGCAGGGAGGTGGAGAAGGAAACGGATGCCCTCGTCCACTGGTCGAAGACGCTCCGGCGTGCAGGGTCGCCGAAGCTTGTGGAGAGCCTAGACTTGGCGGGGAGCAATATGGAGGATCCCGCGCCGAGTCCCCAGCCCAGCCCCGGGCTGAAGATAGAGGCCTAGTCCCTCCCGCTGGAGGCGGCGAAAATGAGATCCCCATCCCCTCAGCTGGAGGAGGCGGCGAGACAACGCAGGAGGAGCTTCCCCTATAAGGGCATGTTCCTCTTGCGGATCGAACTGCTAAACCCTTGGAGAATCCCTCTGTGGACGAGCCCGCGCAGAGTGCTACCGTGCCTACCACGGCAGGGGGTGAAATCTCCGACCCGACAACTGGTGTTGATGGGGAACCGAGAACCCTACCCGACAGGCTTCTCCGGGTACTTATCCTTCACGATTCTCCATTTTCATTGTACATATTGCTCTTTCCCATGCCCTGGCAATCTGAAACTTCTGCCTTTTTGCCATTCGCCTGTCTTCTCATCTGTAGCCCCCCAGGCCGAAGAGCCAAATCTGTTGGAGTAGGTGGCTGGCATAGGGAGAGCTGCCGTGGATGAGGCTGCCAAAATTGCTGTCGCGGAGGGGCAGGGCTCCGCTGCGGGGATTGCTCAGGATTCCCTGGTGGTGGCGGAATATGCTTCTGGGAGCGACTTAGAGGTCAGAGAGGTGGTCGAGGGGAAGATTCCCCTCCAAACCATGGGCCCTCTTCCCTCGTTCGGGCCCATGGTGGAGGCCTCTCCATCCCCCTTTTGTCAATTGATGCTGGTACTAGCGTAGCCTGGGACTAGAGCCCCTGGCCCGTCGATGGCGATGGGTGCGGAGCTTGACAAATAGCTTCAGTGCCTTTCTGCGCCAAGGGGTTGAAGAAGCTGACGACTCGGCTACTGTCGCAATGGACATGTCTTTCTTGGAGTCCATGGCGACAAGTGTCAAGGAAATGCAGGTCCAGCATGATCAGAAGTGGCAGGCACTCAAGAAGCGTCACGAGTCTGCTAACAAGGTGGACTAGGAGCTGAAGCACAAGTGCCTGGAGCTGTGTGAATGGCATGGCAAGTAGTCATAGGCACTCAGGAGGCAGCATGAGGCGATCTTGATGATGAAGGAGGGCGTCATAGCCCGTGAAGCACACTTGGCGGATCGCAAGGCAGGCCTGGACGCCAGAGAGCAGGAGATTTCCCCTCTGGGAGGAGAAGCTCGGTGCCATCCTTCACGCCAAGGACGATGAGCTAGAGGTCCTTGTGCAGCGGACCACCAAAGAGTTGGAGGACAAGCATAAGTCTGCCATGGATGCTCTTGCCGGCGATTCTGCCGCCCAGTTGCAGAAGCTTACTAACGATCTTGTCGCTGCATCGCCGCCAAAACCAGCCTCAACCAACAAGTGGCCAAGTTGACCGAAGATCTTCCTGGGAGGACCAAGGAAGTAGAGGCCCTCAAGGAGGAAGCTCGGAAGGCAGAGACCCATCTAGAAGATGTGCGATCGCCGCTTTCCTCCAAGAGCTAGGGTCTTGAAACCACCAATGGTACTATCGCAGATCTGAAGGCCAAGATTGGCACCCTGGAGAGCGCGGCAGAGTCTAGCGACACATGCCAGAAGCAACTGACAAAAGATCCGGACACCGACTGGCGCCTCCGAAAAGATGCAAAAGATAAGCTGACAAACCAATCTGACCAGGTGAACCTTTGGATCAGGAGCATGCTCGACATTGCTAAGCTCCTTGCTGCATAGGCCATGGCAATGGGCATGGACGGACTAGCCTTCTCGATTAGTAGGTAGGAAGTCCCTAGCGCCAAGCTGGGAGTTTTCTTCAATGAGCTGATGGAAAAGCTGAAGGTGCACGAGGAGGGGAGGGCCAAGCGCTTCGCGACTGAGTCCCGGAAGCTTACTCATGATGCCCTCCTCATGGTCCTGAGCAATATCACCTGCCGTTATCCGAACCTTGACCTTGCCGATGGATTCAGGAACCCGCCGGTGGGCGCTGACGTCCCTGTCGCCAAAGAGAAAGATGCTCTTATGGCTGTCAAGGTCCTTACTATCCCAGCGACTTCACGCGGCCGCAGACTTGACCCCGGGCTATTCTTGTTATCACGCTGCCCTGTAACAAAACATGATGTATGCTTTGCGTTGAGGTATCATACTATTTATGTTTGCATGGAACTGATGCCCTGTGTTTAATCTTAATCGCGCGTTTACCCCTCTGGGTTTATATCTGTGTGTTCGTACGATTGGTCCCTATATGCGTTTTGGTTACTTGCCAGTATCATATTTCCGTGATTGTCGTAAGGTTCTGGCCCTTAACAGTCATCTTGGCGTGGATGCGTCCCGGCAAGTTTTTCCTTTGTATTCCTCGACGCAGCCGCTCATTCTGTGAGTGATACGTCTCCAACGTATCTATAATTTTAGATTGTTCCATGCTATTATATTACTTGTTTTGGATGTTTAGTGGGCTTTACTATACACTTCTATATCATTTTGGGACTAACCTATTAACCGGAGGCCCAGCCCAAATTGTTGTTTTCTTGCCTATTTCAGTGTTTCGAAGAAAAGAAATATCAAATGGACTCCAAACGGAATGAAACCTTCGGGAGAGTTATTTTTGGAACGAACGCAATCCAGGAGACTTGGAGTAGACGTCAGGGAGGCTTCAAGGAAGCCACGAGGGTCCAGGGCGTGCCCCCCACCCTCATGGGCCCCTCGTGGCTCCCCTGACCGAATTCTTTCACCTATACATATCCATATATCCCAAAAACTTCCAGGAGCATAATAGATCGGGAGTTCTGCCGCCGCAAGCCTCCGTAGCCACTAAAAACCAATCGAGACCCTGTTCCGGCACCCTGCCGGAGGGGGATCCCTCACCGGTGGCCATCTTCATCATCCCGGCGCTCTCCATGACGAGGAGGGAGTAGTTCACCCTCGGGGTTGAGGGTATGTACCAGTAGCTATGTGTTTGATCTCTCTCTCTCTCTGTCTCTCGTGTTCTTGATTCGGCACGATCTTGATGTATCGCGAGCTTTGCTATTATAGTTGGATCTTATGATGTTTCTCCCCCTCTGCTCTCTTGTAATGGATTGAGTTTTCCCATTGAAGTTATCTTATTGGATTGAGTCTTTAAGGATTTGAGAACACTTGATGTATGTCTTGCATGTGCTTATCTGTGGTAAAAATGGGATATTCACATGATATACTTGATGTATGTTTTGGTGATCAACTTGCGGGTTTCGTAACCTCGTGAACTTATGCATAGGGGTTGGCACACGTTTTCGTCTTAGACTCTTTGGTAGAAACTTTGGGGCACTCTTTGAAGTACTTTGTGTTGGTTGAATAGATGACTCTGAGATTGTGTGATGCATATCGTATAATCATGCCCACGGATACTTGAGGTGACATTGGAGTATCTAGGTGACATTAGGGTTTTGGTTGATTTGTGTCTTAAGGTGTTATTCTAGTATGAACCCTATGATAGATCGAACGGAAAGAATAGCTTCGTGTTATTTTACTACAGACTCTTGAATAGATCAATCAGAAAGGATAACTTTGAGGTGGTTTCGTACCCTACAATAATCTCTTTGTTTGTTCTCTGCTATTAGTGACTTTGTAGTGACTCTTTGTTGCATGTTGAGGGATTGTTATATGATCTAATTATGTTATTATTGTTGAGAGAACTTGCACTAGTGAAAGTATGAACCCTAGGCCTTGTTTTGAAGCATTGCAATACCGTTTTTGCTCACTTTTATCATTAGTTACCTTGTTGTTTTTATATTTTCAGATTACAAAAACCTATATCTACCATCCAAATTGCACTTGTATCACCATCTCTTTGCCGAACTAGTGCACATATACAATTTACCATTGTATTGGGTGTGTTGGGGACACAAGAGACTCTTTGTTATTTGGTCGCAGGGTTGTTTGAGAGAGACCATCTTCATCCTACGCCTCCCACAGACTGATAAACCTTAGGTCGTCCACTTGAGGGAAATTTGCTACTGTCCTACAAACCTCTGCACTTGGAGGCCCAACAATGTCTACAAGAAGAAGGTTGCGTAGTAGACATCAGTGAGCAAGGCTCGGGACAGAAAATAGGGTGCAAACAAAGAACTAGCCAAGTTACCATCACACAAAGGATTCCGTAGTATGAACACTCACTAGAAAAGCAGAGGGATAAATGAATGAAAAAATCTAGAATTCATCAGAAAGGAAATGGTTGTATTGACTTTGCTTTTGTTCTTTGCTCTTCCTCATCTTTCCCGACAGCGCGCGTTCTATGTGCTCGCTATTCCCGGAAGGGTGGGAGCCAAGCGAGCAGCTTTCTGGGTCTCGGCAGGGACCAACATATTTCATGCATGTCTGTCGGGCGGCAGGATACGGTGTCGGGCTTTCCTGATCCCCTTCTCCTCTCTTTACCCTTTCCGGACAGTCCGGCGGCAGCTGGCGCAAAATTCACGCTCACGCGGACGGCCTTGCCGGAGCATGCTGGCCGGGACATCGACCAATGGATTTGAACCAGCGCTTTACTCAGGATTTCCCTAAATGGGGCAAATGCTGAACCGAGTATCGCGCGATACTCATCAACATTGATGGTGTCTAGGCCAAAGCAATCAGATTGCCGAAAAGGAAGAGGGAAATGAGGGGAGGGAGCTTGTTACCGCACGTATTGCCTCTCCTCCTCGGATGGTGCCCAAGCGGCACTCACGTTGTCCGGGCCACCTGGGAGGGGCATGCCGTCGCTGATGTTGGTCTTCACCGCGGCCGCGGTCGCGGCGGGATGACGCGGCGAACAAAGCGGGTGCGAGCACGACCCCGCTTCCTCCGCTTCATCTTCATACCTCCAGAGGCACCACTAATGCCAAATAAAATTTGATCGATCCACAATGAAGGTGCTGCTCCGCTCACGCTTTCGGGTTCGCGCAAGTGATCCCCCTACCCGGTGCGCCAAAGATGTCATGGAGAACCATGGCTGCCTATGGGGCTACGAGCCCCTTTCTGGTTCAGCGGGGGGTGGCATGTTGCACAAAAGCATAGGAGCGTGACGCAGCACAACAGAGATCACACGGGCAGTTTTTACCCAGGTTCGGGCTGCTGCGAGGCATAAAACCCTACTCCTGCTTTGGTGGATTGATGGTGGAAAAACGCAGCGCTCTCGCCCGGCAGGGTTGCCTTGGGATGAGAACAGCTACGCGTGTATGAGTGTATGATACGTCTCCGTCGTATCTATAATTTTTGATTGTTTCATGCCAATATTATACAACATTCACATACTTTTTGTAACTTTTTATATGATTTATTTGACTAAATGTCAGTGGAAAACGACACCTATGGGATCGCTTGAATCCCTACTACGGTAAGCGGGCATGAGGTTGTGGAAAGAGCGGGGTTAGGAGTCAGCACAAAGATCATTTACCAAGGTTCGGGCCACGAGGATGCGTAATACCCTAGTCCTGCTTTGGTTTATATTTGAGTGTTCTTGAGTTCTTGAACTAGTTACGGCCTGTGACTTGTTCAAAAGATCCGAATCCCTCTCCCCTATGCCTCGGGCCTCTTTTTATAGAAAAAAGGGGTTGCCACACTGGCACACAGGAGGTGGAAAGGTGTACAGTGGCTGAGCTTATCGCCTGACATCACAGGACAAAACACATTAAATGTGCTACTTAGGTGTCCTCTTGCTTTATCGGGGACGGCAACGGAGCCCGTCCCATCCGTCGCCGCTTCGCCTTGCTTCGACATGCGTCCAAGCCAACGAGGAGTGCAGCACCATGTAAGCTGGCAGGCTGCTGAGCTGGTGTGGTGGCAGGGTCTTCACGAAGATCTGCATGCCACCACGCAGGTGCTTCACTGGTTCGCTTAGGAGCCACGTACTACCATGTGGGTACTTGTTTAGTTGGTGGGTCGGTTACTGAGCTGGGTCGGTGACGGGGCGGCAAAGCCTTGCCACGGTCTTGCTAATATTCCCGGAAAGGGTCTTGCCGAGGCCTTGCGAGCGCCATCGGCAAGAGTCTTGCCGGGGCCTCGCGGGTATCTTTGGCAGGAGCCTTGCCAGGGCCTCGTGGGCATTCTCGGCAAGGAACCTCGCTGTTGTTTTGTCTTCTGGTTCCTATCCAGGCCTTGTAGGCCCTTTGTCTTCACAAAGATCTGCATGCCACTATGTAGGCCCCCTCCCGAGCTTTGGTTCCAATGTTGTCGATGGTGTCAGAATTCTCACGCTCAAGGGTGGTGGCCTTGCTGGCGTTGGGTAAGTTTCCCCGGCAAGGTTCTTGCCGGGGGAAGCCCATCTTGTCGCTTTACCTTTTGCACCCCTAGTTTGAGCGCCACTTCGGTAGTCTTGTACTTTTGCTTCCTTCCTCTGCCCCGCTAAGCATGGCCACAATTGCGGCTGTGACTGCCCGTGTACAAGTAAAGGGGTACAAAGAGGGCCCCTACTTTTGTACACCGACAGGAGCCCTCGGGCCTGGGCCACACATAAGCTCGATGCATTGTTGGGCTAGGCCCAGAACAGTGTGCGGGCATGCGTGGCAGATTTTTACCGCAGTAATTCCACCGCCAGTTGCGCTTCCCCATGACCCGTGTCGAATGCGTGACATGGGGGCCGTGTGTGGGGTGACCGCAGCATGCTTGCATGACCCCGCGGTTAACAGTAAAGAGGCGGTCCACGTCCTCCCCTTGAAAGTAGAGGAAGCCGCAGGGGCGCGGCTCATTTACTAAGTGGACTCAGGTCGTGGCCATTATGGTGCCCGCACCCCACGATCACGGGGCGTGAAACGGCCGTTCCACTTGCCATCTGAATCCTGGCCTGCCCGCCACGTGTCCTCCATGCCTCGGGGAGGGCAGGCGATGGACACAGAGGGTACGGGCTTCAATGCCGGTGCGGGGCGCCGGGCATCGCCGATTGGAGCAGTGGGTCGGTCCTGTCTCCTTGCGCCCTCAGCGGCTAGATTGGTTGATTGGGGAGGTCGCCTTCAGGTTCGCTCGGCCCCGTCTCCCTATAAAAAGGAAAGAGGGACATCATCTTCCCACATCCATCTTCTCCTAGTCTGGTCTCTTTCCTTCCCTTGTCGTGGAGAGAGGGCGCGGTCGTGGTCGTCCCTCTGTGGAGGCGACTAGGTCTTCCTCTCGCTAGAGAGCCGTGGTGGTTAAGGAAGAGCTGGATGCCCAAGGTCAAGGCCACGCTCTAGGCGGAGGCGCCGGACGGGGCTGCGATCAGCAAGGCGGTCGAGGCAGAGGTGGGCGCGAAAGGGGGACACCTGCATCGCCATCGTCTTCATCGCCATCTCCTCCACCATCTCCTCCTGCTTCATCAAGCGAACATGTTGGGGACACGACACTGGAGTTTATCCTGCAGTTGCACGAGCCGCCGCGCAGCCGCCTTCATCTTCCCGAGGCGTTTGCGAGGGTGCTGGAGGTTGACCAGCCACCGAGGTTGAGGCTTCACATGAAGGGGTTTTGCAACGGCGACATGTGGGTGAACACAAGGTTCCCCGTCCCTCACATGATGCTCCTCCATCGGGGTTGGAAAACCTTCTCATGCGCCCACTACTTGATGAAGGGGCACATTCTCCACTTCAAATTAGTGGAGAGCAATTTGCTCTCCGTCAAGGTCTTTGGGCACTTGGGAATCAGGTTAGGGTGCTGCGCGGAGAGCTCGACCAATGACGAAAGCTCCTCCTCGAGCGATAGTGACGAGGAGTACACCGGTGGAGAAGACGACGAGGACAGGTCTGACTAGGCGTCGGACACACCGTCCTTGGGCGACGCTGGTAGCACCATCATCTACACCTGGTCTTTCCCCCGGTAGAGCGATTTGCTGGGGGCGGGGCCAGCTCCTTGAACTTCTCGGGGTCACCTCCCTGGGCGGCTGGCATGGGAAGGCTGGAGAAGATCAAGAAGGCAGGTGGCGGGCCGTCAAGTCGGAGTACGATGGCACAGATGCCTTTGTCTCGTATTGCCGGCCTGCTACCTCATCTTTCGGCTCTTCTCCTTGCACCATCATCACCAGCCCTCTTCCAGACGGCCACCGGGATGTTCCCTTGGTGTCTTCTGCTGCTCGTACCTCTCCTAGGCACTCTTTTTTCCCTCCTACCATCTTGTTCCGTTTCCTGGGGAGAGGGACAAAAAAGGGATTATGGGCATCTTATCTCTCTTAGTTTTTAAGCTTACATGCACTTGTCAGATTTAAACCTTGTAATCCCCTTGCTCATGTTTACATTCCGTATGAACTGTACCTGTGTGGGACGTACTAATGAAAAAAAGGGTGCTTGCTAGGTTCTTTGTGCATGAGCGAAGCCCATGCCAAGGAATGAATCCTTGTTATTTTCAAGATAAACATTGTAGCCCGGCAACAGGCTGATGACCCACAAGTATAGGGGATCTATCGTAGTCCTTTCGATAAGTAAGAGTGTTGAACCCAACAAGGAGCAGAAGGAAATGATAAGCGGTTTTCAGTAAGGTTTTCTCTGCAAGCACTGAAATAGTAGGTGATAGGTAGTTTTGTGATAAGATAAATAGTAACGAGCAAAAGTAAATAAAGTAAATAAAGTGCAGCAAGGTGGCCCAATCCTTTATGTAGCAAAGGATAAGCCTGGACAAATTCTAATAATGAAGAAGGAGCTCCCGAGGACACATTGGGAATTATCGTCAAGCTAGTTTTCATCACGTTCATAAGATTCGCGTTCGGTACTTTGATAATTTGATATGTGGGTGGACCGGCACTTGGGTACTGCCCTAACATAGACAAGCACCCCACTTATGATTAACCCCTATTGCAAGCATCCGCAAGGAGTATTAAGGTAAACCTAACCACAGCATTAAACATATGGGCCCATATCAACCCCTAACGAAGCAACACATAAAGTAGGGTTTAAGATTCTGTCACTCTAGCAACCCATCATCTACTTATTACTTCCCTATGCCTTCCTCTAGGCCCAAATAATGGTGAAGTGTCATGTAGTCGACGTTCACATAACACCACTAGAGGAAAGACACCATACATCTCATCAAAATATCGAACGAATACCAAATTCACATGACTACTAATAGCAAGACTTCACCCATGTCCTCAGGAACAAACGTAACTACTCACAAAGCATATTCATGTTCATAATCAGAGGAGTAATAATATGCATAAAGGATCTGAACATATGATCTTCCACCAAGTAAACCAAATAGCATCAACTACAAGGAGTAATCAACACTACTAGCAACCCACAGGTACCAATTTGTGGTTTTGATACAAGATTGGATACAAGAGATGAACTAGGGTTTTGAGAGGAGATGGTGCTGGTGAAGATGTTGATGGAGATTGACCCCCTCCCGATGAGAGGATCGTTGGTGATGACGTTGGTGATGATTTCCCCCTCCCGGAGGGAAGTGTCCCCGGCAGAACAGCTCCGCCAGAGCCCTAGATTGATTCCGCCAAGGTTCCGCCTCGTGGCGGCGGAGTTTCGTCCCGTAAGCTTGCCCATGATTTTTTCCAGGGTAAAGTGATGATATAGCAGAAGATGGACGCCGGAGGCCCACCAGGGGGCCCAGGAGATAGGGGGCGCGCCCTACAGGGGGGCGCGCCCCCTGTCTCCTGGACAGGGTGTGGGCCCCCTGGCCTATTTCTTTTGCCCAAAATTCTTATTAAATCCAAAAAGTTGTTTCGTGGAGTCTCAGGACTTTTGGAGTTGTGCAGAATAGGTTTCCAATGTTTGCTCCTTTTCCAGCCAGAATTCCAGCTGCCGGCATCCCCCTCTTCATGGTAAACCTTGTAAAATAAGAGAGAATAGCCATAAGTATTGAGATATAATGTGTAATAACAGCCCATAATGCAATAAATATTGATATAAAAGCATGATGCAAAATGGACGTATCAACTCCCCCAAGCTTAGACCTCGCTTGTCCTCAAGCGGAAGCCGAAATCGAAAAATATGTCCACATGTTTAGAGATAGAGGTGTCGATAAAAATAAAATACGGACATGAGGGCATCATGATCATTCTAATAACAGCAACATATATAGATTTTGTCATATGATTTCCTATGCTCAAGTAATAAGCAATTCACAATGTCAAGTATGGTTCAAAAACTTCATTGGGAACTAACAAACTATAATCTCAGTCATTGAAGCAATTGCAATTTATCGTAACATCAGAAAGAGTCAATAATAGAGCTTTTCAGCAAGCTCACATACTCAACTATCTCGTAGTCCCCTATAATTGTTAACACTCACGCAATACTTGTGGTTATAGAGTTTCAGCCGGACACTGAGAAAGATAGGGGCTTATTGTGTTGCCTCCCAACGTATTCACCTTTAGGTGATGTCAACAATAATAGCCTATGCCAACTTACATCCAATTGGATATATGTATCATGATCTTTCTAACACGAGGAGCTTGCCAAAGGATAAAATGAAAAAGGGAAAGGTGAGGATCACCTTGACTCAAGCATAAAGTAAAAACATAAAGTAAAAGATAGGCCCTTCGCAGAGGGAAGCAGAGGTTGTCATGCGCTTTAGGGTTGATGCATGAAATCTTAATGCAAAAGAACGTCACTTTATATTGCCCCTTGTATGTGGACCTTTATTATGCAATCCGTCGCTTTTATTACTTCCATAAAAAGTTCATACAAAGCTTATTTTCTCTGCACTAATAAGTCATGCATATTTAGAGAGCAATTTTTATTGCTTGCACCGATGACAACTTACTTGAAGGATCTTACTCAATCCATAGGTAGGTATGGTGGACTCTCATGGCAAAACTGGGTTTAAGGATATTTGGAAGCACAAGTAGTATCTCTACTTGGTGCAAGGAATTTGGCTAGCATGAGGGGGAAAGGCAAGCTCAACATGTTTGGAAGGTCAATGACAATATACTTTAACTGAGATGTCGGAAAACATAAACCATTACGTTGTCTTCCTTGTCCAACGTCAACTCTTTTAGCATGTCATACTTAATGAGTGCTTCACAATCATAAAAGATGTCCAAGATAATATATTTATATGTGAACCCCTCTTTCCTTATCACTTCCTATTAATTGCAACGATGACCAAGGCTACGTTCATCAACTCTCAACAATTTTTATGCCTCATACTTTCTATGTGTGAAGTTATCATTATCCATAAGATCAATATGAACTCTTTTGTTCTTTCTACTTTCTCAAGATCATAGAAACAAAGCAAAGCCCTTGACTCAACACTAATCTTTATTATAGATAGCACACGGACTCGTAATGCAAAACTCGAAACTACTTGATATCAAAAACTTCAAACTACTAGATCAAGATGCTACTAAAAGGATCGAACTAAATAAAGCGGTAAAAATAGGAGTGTGATGGTGATACGATACCGGGGCACGTCCCCCATGCTTGGCAGTTGCCAAGGGGAGTTCCCATACTCATGTGATTATTTCTTCGGAGCTGATGGAGGTGGTGATGATGATGGTGGAATTGTTGCATTTTTCTTCTCTAGCCTGCGTCTGAGGCTAAAATTTTCCTCCCTCAGATCCTCATTCTCGAGCTCAAGTTTCATTATCTTTTTTGCATAGTGCTCCCTTGCTGTCCTGCAAAAAACGTGGGGGTTAGATCTGACCTTAGGGAGGCTTGACTTCTTGAACTCCACATGCATATCACCAGGTTGAGGTAGTGGATCGTCCTCTTCGTCAGAGCTTGTCTCCTCCTTCCCCTTTGGGTCATAGTCTTCTTATTCCTCTGTGGTCCAGCCATAATGTTCCACATCCCCATATACTTTTGGGTTGGCGATATAATCAGCCATGTAACTCTCTCCCTCCGAATCTTGGGACGACATCTTGTTTCAAACCTGCAATAAGAACAGCTCGAAATGAAAACAAAGGATATTTGCGTGATACGGTGGTCAAATTTTTTGGGAGAATATATAATGTATTTTTACCGACCAAAGTACGTAACATACAAGAAAATGGAGTCCGGGAGGCACACGAGGTGCCCACGAGACAGGGGGCGCGCCCTACAAGGGGGGGGGCTCCTCTCTTGTGGGAGCTTCGTGTCCATTTTGGACTACTTCTTTCTTTCTAAAATTCTTAAATAATCCAAAACTGATAAGAGTTACCATTAGAGTTGTTTTGGAGTCGGTTTACTTACCGTACCACATACCTATGCCTTTTCGGAGTCTGGAACGTTCTGGAAAGTGTCTCTTATGTATTCCTCAGGGGTTATGGTTTCAATAATATTAGTTTCAACATTGATAGGATTACCTGAAATATAATGTTTAATTCTTTGACCGTTTACCACCCTCGGATTTGTGCCTTCGAAGTTGTTGATTTTTATAGCACCAGAAAGATAGACCTCCTCGATAACGTAGGGACCTTCCCATTTTGAGAGAAGTTTTCCTGTAAAAAATCTTAAACGAGAGTTGAATAATAACACATAATCTCCTACGTTAAACTCACGCTTTTGTATCCTCTTATCATGCCAGCGTTTGACTTTTTCTTTGAAAAGCTTGGCATTCTCATATGCTTGGGTTCTCCATTCATCAAGTGAGCTAATATCAAACAACCTCTTCTCACCGACAAGTTTGAAGTCATAATTGAGCTCTTTAATAGCCCAATATGCTTTATGTTCAAGTTCAAGAGGTAAATGACATGCTTTTCCATAAACCATCTTATATGGAGACATACCCATAGGATTTTTGTATGCAGTTCTATAGGCCCATAATGCATCATCAAGTTTTTTGGACCAATTCTTTCTAGATCTATTCACAGTCTTTTGCAAAATTAATTTGAGCTCTCTATTGCTCAACTCTACTTGACCACTAGACTGCGGGTGATAAGGAGATGCGATTCTATGATTGACATTATACTTAGCAAGCATCTTACGGAAAGCACCATGAATAAATGTGAACCACCATCAGTCATAAGATATCTAGGGACTCCAAACCTCGGAAAAATAACTTCTTTAAGCATTTTAATAGAAGTGTTATGATCAGCACTACTAGTTGGAATAGCTTCTACCCACTTAGTAACGTAATCAACAGCAACTAAAATATGTGTATAACCATTAGAGGCAGGAAAAGGTCCCATATAATCAAAGCCCCAAACATCAAATGGTTCAATAACAAGAGAATAATTCATAGGCATTTCTTGACGTCTACTAATGTTACCTATTCTTTGACATTCATCACAAGATAAGACAAACTTACGAGCATCTTTGAAGAGAGTAGGCCAATAAAAACCAGATTGTAGTACCTTGTGTGCAGTTCTATCTCCAGCGTGGTGTCCTCCATAGGATTCAGAGTGACACTTGCGTAGGATTTGTTCCTGTTCATGCTCAGGCACACAACGTCTAATAATACCATCTACTCCTTCTTTATATAGGTGTGGATCATCCCAGAAGTAATGTCTTAAATCATAAAAGAACTTTTTCTTTTGCTGGTATGTGAAACTAGGAGGTATATATTTAGCAACAATGTAATTAACATAATCAGCATACCAAGGAGCAGTACGAGAAGCATTGACGACCGCTAATTGTTCATCAGGAAAGCTATCATTAATAGGTAGTGGGTCATCAAGAACATTTTCTAGCCTAGACAAGTTGTCTGCTATGGGGTTCTCAGCTCCCTTTCTATCAATAATATGCAAGTCAAATTCTTGGAGCAAGAGAACCCATCTAATGAGTCTCGACTTAGCATCATTCTTTTCCATAAGATATTAAATAGAAGCATGATCAGTGTGAATAGTAACTTTGGAATCAACAATATAAGGTCTAAACTTATCACATGCAAACACAACTGCTAAGAACTCTTTTTCAGTAGTAGCATAATTTCTCTGGGCAGTATCAAGAGTCTTACTAGCATACTGGATAACATTCAATTTCTTATCGACTCTTTGCCCTAAAACAACACCTACAGCATAATCACTAGCATCGCACATAATTTCAAAAGGTAAATTCCAATCAGGTGGCTGAACAATAGGTGCAGTGATCAAAGCTTTCTTAAGTGTTTCAAATGCTTCTACACAATCATCATCAAAGACAAAAGGAATATCTTTTTGCAATAAATTAGTCAGAGGCCTAGAGATTTTAGAAAAGTCCTTAATGAACCTCCTATAAAAGCCGACATGACCAAGGAAACTTCTTATACCTTTTATGTCCTTGGGACATGGCATCTTTTCAATAGCATCAACTTTGGCTTTATCAACTTCAATACCTCTCTCGGAGATCTTATGCCCCAAGACAATGCCTTCATTAACCATAAAGTGACACTTTTCCCAATTCAGGACGAGACTAGTGTCTTCGCATCTCTGCAAAACTCGATCAAGGTTGCTCAAACAATCATCAAAAGAGGATCCATAGACGGAGAAGTCATCCATGAATACCTCACAAATCTTTTCACAAAAATCAGAAAATATAGCCATCATGCATCTTTGAAAGGTAGCAGGTGCATTACATAAACCAAAAGGCATACGTCTATAAGCAAAAGTACCAAAAGGGCAAGTAAAAGTAGTTTTAGATTGATCCTCCGCTGACACAGGTATTGAGAGAAGCCAGAATAACCATCTAGAAAGCAAAAATGTGTGTGTTTGGATAGCCTTTCTAGCATTTGATCAATAAAAGGTAAAGGGTAATGATCTTTCTTAGTAGCTTTATTTAACTTACGGAAATCAATTACCATCCTATAGCCTGTAATAATTCTTTGCGGGATCAATTCATCTTTATCATTAGGAACAACGGTAATACCTCCCTTTTTAGGGACACAATGGACAGGGCTTACCCATTCACTATCAGCAACGGGATAAATAATACCTGCCTCAAGGAGCTTTAGAATCTCCTTTCTTACCACTTCCTTCATTTTGGGATTTAATCGTCTTTGAGGATCTCTAACTGGTTTGGCATCTTTCTCCACTGAAATTTTGTGTTGACATAATGTGGGACTGATGCCCTTAAGATCATCCAGAGTATATCCAATAGCAGCTCGGTGCTTCTTCAGAGTTTTCAATAATCTTTCTTCTTCTTTCTCTGAAAGGTTAGCACTAATAATAACAGATATATTTCTTTTTCATCAAGATAAGCATACTTAAGATTATCAGGTAAAGGTTTGAGTTCAAACACGGGATCACCCTTGGGTGGAGGGGGATCCCCAAGAATTTCAACGGGAAGGTTATGTTTCAGCATAGGTTCTTGTTTAAGGAACACTTCATCTATTTCTTCCCTTTCCTTCATAAACATATCGTTTCATGGTCTAGCAAATATTGTTCTAACGGATCAGTTGGAGGAACAGCAATGGAAGCAAGACCAATAATTTCATCCTTACTAGGTGGTTCCCTTTCACGAGGTTGTCTACTAAACTTGGCAAACTAAACTCATGAGACATACCATCTATGCCAACAGTGACAATATTCTTTTCACAATTAATCTTAGCACTAGCAGTATTCAAGAAGGGTCTACCAAAAATAATGGGACAAAAATCATCTTGTGGGGAACCAAGAACAAGAAAATCAGCAGGGTATTTAATCTTCCCACACAAGACTTCAACATCTCTAACAATCCCAATAGGTTTAATGGTGTCCCTATTAGCAAGCTTAATAGTAACATCAATGTCTTCTAATTCAACAGGTGCAATATCATGCATAATTTCTTTATAAAGATCATAAGGTATCGCATTAGCACTAGCACCCATATCACATAAGCCATGATAACAATGATCTCCTATTTTAACAGAAATAACAGGCGTGCCTACAACAGGTCTACGTGTCTTAGTATCGGGTCTAGCAATATTAGAAGTTTCACCCAAGAAAGAGATAACATGCCCATCTAAGTCCTCATCCAAGAGATCTTTAATCATAGCAATACCAGGTTCAACATTAATTTGCTCAGGAGGTGTATAGGTCCTAGTATTACTCTTACGAAGAATAGTCGAAGCTTTAACATGATCTTTTATCCTAACAGGAAAAGGAGGTTTTTCAACATAAGCAGTAGGAATAATGGGATCACTATATGTAATAGTCTTTTCTTCGACTGTAATAGGTGCAACTACTTTCACTTCAACAGGAGGATTATATTTAAACCACTTCTCTTTAGGGAGATCAACGTGAGTAGCAAAAGTTTCACAAAAAGTAGCTACTATCTCAGAGTCAAGTCCATACTTAGAGTTAAATCCACGGAAAGCATCGGTATCCATAAAAGATTTAACACAATCGAACTTAGGTGTCATACCCGACTCCTTACCATCGTCGGAACCCCAATCTTCAGAGTTGCATTTAATTCTTTCCAATAAGTCCCATTTGAAATCAATAGTCTTCAGCATATAGGAACCAGCACAGGAAGTATCGAGCAGGTTGCGATTATCAAGAGAAAGCCGAGCATAAAAATTCTGAATAATCATTTCCCGAGAGAGCTCATGATTGGGGCAAGAATACAACATTGACTTAAGCCTCCCCCAAGCTTGAGCGATGCTTTCTCCTTCGCGAGGCCAGAAATTATATATGTAATTACGATCACGATGAACAAGATGCATAGGATAGAACTTCTGGTGAAATTCCAACTTCAATTTCTTATAATTCCAATATCTTGTATCATCACATAGCCTATACCATGTCATTGCATCTCCCTTCAAAGATAAAGGGAAGACCTTCCTTTTGACAACATCATTGGGAATACATGCAAGCTTAAATAATCCACAAACTTCATCCACAAAGATAAGGTGTAAGTCGGGATGCAATGTTCCATCTCCTGCAAAAGGATTAGCTTGCAGTTTTTCTATCATACCCGAAGGAATCTCAAAGTGAATATTTTCATAAGGTTTAGTAGGTTGAGGAGCATCTCTTTGCTCTTCTGGTTGGGGTGAAGATACCCCAAACAAGCCCCTCAAAGGATTAGTTTCCATAGTGACAAGTAACATAAAATTTCAGCACACTATATAAATGTTTCCTTACCAAGTTCCACTCACCAAGAGCGCTACACTCCCCGGCAAAAGCACCATAAAAGAGTCTTGATGACCCACAAGTATAGGGGATCAATCATAGTCCTTCCGATAAGTAAGAGTGTCGAACCCAACGAGGAGCAGAAGGAAATGATATGCGGTTTTCAGTAAGGTTTTCTCTGCAAGCACTGAAATAGTAGGTGATAGGTAGTTTTGTGATAAGATAAATAGTAACGAGCAAAAGTAAATAAAGTAAATAAAGTGCAGAAAGGTGGCCCAATCCTTTATGTAGCAAAGGATAAGCCTGGACAAATTCTAATAATGAAGAAGGAGCTCCCGAGGACACATTGGGAATTATCGTCAAGCTAGTTTTCATTACGTTCATAAGATTCGCGTTCGGTACTTTGATAATTTGATATGTTGGTGGACCGGCACTTGGGTACTGCCCTAACATGGACAAGCATCCCACTTATGATTAACCCCTATTGCAAGCATCTGCAACTACAAAAAGGAGTATTAAGGTAAACCTAACCACAACATCACTACAAAAAAAGACACATCCCTGACATTTTGGGCTGAACGAAATTTTTTTCTGTCATACATATGACACTTCTATGACGATAATTGTGACAAAACCCGGTATCATCATAGATGTGGTGGGCACCTACTTCTATGACAAAAAATCATGACAGAAAATGGGCTTTTCGTCCTGGGCGGGCCGGAGACGCAACTGCATGACATTCTTTGGGTCGTCCATGACGGAAAAAACCATGGTAGAAGCGAGGGGGAGGAAAATTTCAGGGAGTTGCCGGTTACAGTGGGAGGTCGGGGGCAGAGTGATGCGCGTTTCTCTCGTATGTACGCGCATGTGTGCGAGGCGTTGGCTCTAACTGAACCCGAGCGATTGTACTGCAGGCTACGCGTTACAGAACCCGAGCGATCGATCGATGGCTGTTAACTGAACCCGATGGAGCGATTCCTTTGCTACTGCTGCTAACTGAAGCCGATCGATGCTACCTCTGGGATGAATAGTGAGCATTGTGGGGGGGTTTGGATGAACAGTGAGTGGTGGCGTTGCCTCTGGATGAACAGGAACCAGTGGTGTGGAGGGCTGGATGAATAGTAGACGGTGGAGGGGTGGCCGTGGAGGGGTGGTTGAACAGGACCCCGTGGTGTGGAGGGCTATATGAACAGTAGACGATGGAGGGCTGGATGAACAGTAGACGGTGGAGGGGTGGTTGAACAGTAGCCGGTGGAGTAGCGCGCGGTGGAGGCTGGATGAACAGGAGCCCGTGGAGGCTGGAGGAGGTCGACGGTAGCCCATGGAGGCTGGAGGAGGTCGACGGTGGAGATGAACAGTATCTCATGGAGTCCCGTTTTGTGGTACGCCACACCCCTCCCGATGAACAGGATCCCCATTTCGACCGTAGTGCTCCAACACAAGTCCGTTTCGTCCGTTTTGTGGTACGCCACACCCCTCCCGTTCAACAGGACCCCCGTTTCGACCGTAGGAGGTCCGTTTCCTCCGTTTTGCGGTACGCCACACCCCTCCCGACCAATAGGACCCCCGTTTCGACTATAGGAGGTCCGTTTCCTCCGTTTTGCGGTATGCCACACCCCTCCCGATCAACAAGACCCCGTTCCGAACATAGGAGGTCTGTTTCCTCCGTTCTGCGGTACGCCAGGCCTCGTTTCCATCGTCTGTTCCGTCCAAGCCCTCCCGATGAACACGACCACGTCTTCTGTTCTGACCCAGCCGGTTGGCTCCCCATGAACACGACAACGACGCTGTTTCTCCGTTCCGACCCAGCCATGTACGTATGCGCGAGTAGGCGTTCGAGGCCCCTTCCCATATGTACGTACGTGGCCGTATTTTCTTTCTTGCACCCTGCCGCTACTACGTGTACATACGTGGCCCTACGATAGTGCGCGCCTCTACAACGACCAGTATATACGTACACGTTCGCGACCAGAATGACCACGCTACGTACGCTTCGACCAGGTGGGTCCCGACTGTCAGGCACTTCCTTGCCTGCGAAGATGTAGCTGGTGGGTCCCAGCAGTCAGGGGGGCGAATCGTTTGTTTTTTTTGCCGGACGCACTTCCTTGCGTGCGAAGATGTAGCTGGTGGGTCCCAGCAGTCAGGGGGCGAATCGTTTTTTTGGACGCACTTCCTTGTGTGCGAAGATGTAGCTGGTGGGTCCCAGCAGACAGGGGAAACATTTTTTTCACGAAATATGGTGGCCAGTCCGGTGGGTCCCCACTGTCAGGTGGAGGAATAATTATTTTGCGCGTAATACGGAGGCACTTCCTTGCTGTGGCCGTGGACCCAGCTGTCAGCCTCTCCACGTACAGTCCACGTCCGATGGAAGCCATTCCTTGACCACGTTGACCACACCGCACCGATAGCACCAGGGCGGTGGACGACGGCGAGGCCTAGGAAGGGGACGACGCGGAGCCGGGGAAGACGCGGTAGCGGATGCCCACACGTAGAGGAGTATGAGGGTTCACTCGTTCGGCTGCGGTGTGAAGCTGCCGTCGCCGCAGAATAACAGGGGGTGTGGGTGCATAGAGGGATGGCTTGGCCAGCAGTGGGAGTAGTAGGGGCGGTGAGGCCTCCACGGCATCACAGCCGACCACGGGAGGCGGAAGTAGGCGGTCCCGCTGTGGCCCGTCCAGTGGGTCCCAGCTGTCAGGTGGAGGAATAATTATTTTCTGCATAATAAGGAGGCACTTCCTTGCGGCTGCCGTGGACCCAGCTGTCAGCCTCTCCACGTACAGCACTCTTCCGATGGAAGTCGGTCGTTGACCACATTGATCACGCCGCACCGAGAGCACCACGGCGGTGGACGACGGTGAGGCCTAGGAAGGGGACGACGCGGAGCCGGGGAAGACGCAGCAGTGGAAGCCCATGTGGAGAGGAGTACAAGGGTTCACCGGTTCGGCTACGGTGTGAGGCTGCCCTCGCCGCAGAATAACAGGGGGTGTGGGTGAGTAGAGGGATGCCCTGGCCAGCGGTGGGAGTAGTAGGGGGCGTTGAGGCCTGCGCGACAGCACAGCCGGCCACGGGAGGCAGAAGTAGGCGGTCCCGCCTTCTTTGCTTTGGCGGCTGGAGTAAGAAGATCACAGATTGAAGAAACACGACGGCCGTTGGATTGACATCCAACGGTTACATCTGCTAGAATCGTTTGTTGACGTAGTATATATAATAACTAAACAAATCTTGCATACGTGTCAACTAAACAGGCCCACAAGTCAGACCACTCCCTCTTTTTTTAATAATTTATATATAGCTCATGGCAACTTCTTATGCAATTTATTGCAGTCGTTTTTTTTGGTTGGCCAGGGCCAATTTCGCATATTTTTGTGGGTTCCAAACTATTTTTAATACCGAAATGTCGAGCCAGATTTAAAGTACTTTGAAGATATATATGAATTAGGTTAATGCCCAGTGAAATAGGAATCTGAAAATGTGAAAAAAAATCGGAAATTACAAAGTAATTGCCAATTTGTCATCTGTTTTTATATTTACAACCAATTTCATATTACATTCAAGATGTGCAGGCGTCTTGAAAGAGTTGCAGCCCATCAGGGCGTAGAAAAATAAGTAGGCCTGGATTGTGTATTCTTCAGAAAAAATAAACTGGGCTCATTTTCACAAAGAAAAAATAGCTGGGCTGGTCACATGGTGAACATCAAATATAAGCCTGGGCTAGACGGGCCACAGCCCAGTTCAAACCCTGCTCCATCTCAACAATACCAAACAAAAAAAACTGCTCGAGTAGCTACGTCCCAGGTGTCAGCCGATCTTGTGTTGTTCTCTCGTCTATTGACTATATATGCTCACAATGTCGTGGGTCCCAGATGTCAGGAAAACACTCGGTGGAAGCATTTTATTTTTCCATACGCTGACGTGGTGGGCCCCTACTGTCATCCTCTCCACGTACTTCTGCCGATTCCTGTTGTTTGTTAACCATGTTGACAACGCGAGAGGGCGGCGCCGCGACGAGCGCACCAAAGCGCGTGGAGGACGTCGGCGTTAACGATTTAGGAGACGGTGGGGCGGCGATGCGTGCGCTGAGTCGCAGCCAATCGTGGGAGGCGGAAGCAGGCGACCCTGCCGGCGCTGGTTTGGTTTTGGCGGCTGGAGGAAGACAGGACTGAAGAAACACGACAGACTATAAAAGTAGCAGGAGTACTTAACAACCTTAACTGAAACCAGCAGGGGCACTTAACAACCAAAGCTGAAAGCAGTATGCGTACTTATACAGGTTCAACCGTACAAAGCACGCCTCGAACAGTGCTACTTTGCCTACAGTTAACCAAGGGTGAGGCTGCCAAGCCCCAGGACAAGGCCCAGGCGCCACCCCGCGCATCCACAACCTTCTAAAAGAGGCTTCATCTCACAACGTGGTCAATAAACAGGATATTCGCTTTAGAGCCATGGAAAAGCATGAACATAATCTTCTGTCCTATTCTCCAAGATGGACGGGCCTTCATTATCTGAGACCACCATGAATAAGTATCTTTTCACCTCCAAGGGTAATTGAGTAGGTCGACATAAACATCATGTTGTGACCAAGCGCAAGTCTGACCCGACCATGGTCAGACATCTGTATAGGAACAATAGAACTCGGCAGTTCCTGTTTCAAGAAGATCACAACTGTAAAACTGTGTATAAGCAATAGTTTATGAACAACATATATAACAGAAAACAGCTCGCACCATAAGTTTCTCGACACAGTTGGACCTGTTCAACGAGTGTGGCAGTGGCACACATATCCCACGTGGCCTTCCACCACTGAAATGCCCCACAAGGACCTCAAGACGATCAATAAAGTGTAGGAACTCGTGGATGTCGATCCAGTCAACTTTAGTGCCATTAGTAACAGCTGAGTTATTACAGAGTAACAAATGAGCAGACTGCTTAACTCTGAAAAAACCTACACGTGCCACCAATTATAAGACAATATTAGTTAGAAGTAGCATTTTCGTGAGAGATTCATTGCACTTCTAAAGTAAAATTGTGATTATTTAGACAGAATAGGTGGATTAAGAAGTAATCGAGGAAACAAGCAAGAACCAGATACAAAACTAACATGGATGAACAATTGGAACGACGTCGGGGTGGAAGATCGCAGTGAAGATGAGACCAGGTTCTGCTATTTCCATCAACATTCGTGCACCAACTTTCAGTCTATAACACTTGAGAAATTTTATCCAAGTTCAGCCAGAAAAAAGCAGCGATCTTCTTGGTTCATGAACCCAACTCTGAAGCAATATCCATGGATTGTCTTCACTATGACCACTAAACTAGTGTATTAAGTTATGGCAAGGCCGAGCATCTTTAGTACATGTGTTCTGGCAGAGCAAATAATACACTGCAGGAAAAATAATACGAGAACACAGCATGTTCAAAAAAACCCCACCCTCCCGGATAGAGAAGAGGATTCTAGGAACACACTGTGCGTTTCAAAATGTTGTGGTAGGATGAGAAGGAACAAGTGTGGCGTCTCACCGTGGGCGCAGAAATCTATAGGGTACTCGCACTTTGGGCACTGCAACTGAAACACACTAGATTCAGTACGAAGAAAAACACATCAATGGCGGCGGCTGCCATCCTAGGATTACCTACGACCAAGGGACTTGGATTTATCAGGGATGGATGAAGAATTCGTACCTGGTTCTCCATGAGAAAACCCTATGCAATTGCCGAGCGGGGGTTTTCTCTGAACAAGTAGACGAGGGAGAAGGGGATTCAAGCCCAGTGAAATATTGCTGCTTCGTCTGTCCAGCTTACTGCTAAAGCTAGAAAGGGGGGGTTGTGATTTGACGGCTCATTGGGCATTACTATGGCGCTACGACCGGGGTGTGTCTACCATGAAGTTGTGCACTCTAATTTGTGCATATGGCACATGGACCCCGTTGTCGGTTGCCCCACATATCAGCGAAAGGAAGTAGAAAGACAGGAGTAACTAGTTACACATAAATATATTTTTTGACAGAGAGATACTCCCTCTGTAAAGAAATATACAAATCTTTTATATCACAGGCTCATCTTGCCGAGAAACATACTCCCTCTGCAACGCACGGGCATTATGGGGTTTCAGCTTTTTTTATGGGGGTTCAGCTGAGAATATAATACTCAGATAGGCTCACGGTTCTGGACTTTGGGCCGCAGGCCGACCCTGCATGTTTGGGGGGCCATGTGTTCTACCTCAGCGCTTTTCATATTGCAAGCGATCGGTACTGTGTTGGTTTTAGATGCCGTCGCAAGGCGAATACACAAAATTGAATAAAGCACGGCAGCTGTTGGAATGAAATCGAACAACAGTTCCTAACCAGCAATCAGAGTTGCAATTCTATCAACGATATACCATCTGATAAATATTACTGTCGTACTACTTATACACACAGGACACTTGTTTCACCATGCCAGATTATTACATCAAAATCTCTCGGAGGATAGATCAGTTCGGCAGTTGTGTGCTGCTACTGAAGAATTTCAAAGTTGATTTGGACCAACTCTCCTTGCCGAGAAAGTTCAATTTTGACATCATCCCCTACCTCAAGATATGATTTAGATTTGAACCTTGACCATCCTTTAGCATCAATCATCATGCGACCATCCTTTGTACTTACGATATATTGAGCAGGTTCATTCACACCAAGGTTGCGCATGGTAAGAGAAACTTGGCCGCGGTCACCCGGATTGTTGAATGACTCCCTCATTGCTCTAGGAATTCTCTATTTGAAAACAAGAAGACATACCCAAACAGTTAGATCAACACAGTGAATCATGTGAAACAACATGGAAAGAAAAAAGAACGAAGCACTTGGGCGGCCAATGCTTACCAAGAAGGTGGACATGTCGGTTTTTGTAAGGACTTTGGTATATGAAGTGCGAACTGCAGCCCAGTGTGTTGCCGGTGCAACTGCACGGGCCGGACCAAATGCAAGTGCAAGTGTTGGTGCAGGTGCCGAAGCCGCCGCTGCTGCCGGAGATGGTGCTCCTTGTAGAGCTGGTGTCGGTGTCGATGCCCAATCCTTCGGTAGATCAGACTGATCCGCTGACGCGGTCGGTGCCCAATCCTCAGCTAGATCAGACTCAGCTGCTGCCGCTGTCAGTGCTAGAGAAAATGCCAGTGCTTGATCTGTGCGAGACAGCGGTGATCGTGTCTGGTCTGCTATGATCACCTTTCTAACTTGACTAGGATCCGTGACCGTGATCCAGTTTTTTTTCTTCATTTCTTTTAAACGCGAGAAGGACTAATTGTGGCATTTTTGTTAAACCAAACTGCAGTTCATCATAGGGATTCAGCTTGTACTCAGACAACAGACTGATCCAATTTTTACAAGTAATATAAGTGATGGATAGTGCCTTTGTTACTGACACGACATAAGAAGTGAAACCTGCAAAAATAGCCATCGTAGAGCAAACCAAACGGTTTATTCTGTGATGAATGTCACATGGCAAAACCTGCATCGTAAAAATGCAGGAATAGAAAGACAACATGACATTAAATCAATAAGATTTAGACAGTAAATCAATAAGATTTACTTGATGTGACACGAGTGAATCCTTACCAGGAAATCACTATGTTGAAGTACTAAACAGAAGATTGATCGTCCAACTACGCGTGGCATGCAGGGGCCCTGCCTACTCCCACAAGCAGGACAGTCCAAAGGTCGTGACAAATCATATGGACCGAACATCCATGAGACTGGAAATCCTGGTGGGTGCGATAAACCCTGCAATGCATACAGATATCGGAGTGTAACCATAATTGATAAACCGTCCTCACAAAAAATATGATCTAGATACTTTAAAATGTACATACTGAATTGAGTGGACAGACATTAACATAGACTGTTCTCAGGACTGACCACACACCAAAAGCGGCAGTACTAATAAACAATACAGGGTTCACAAACACAAATCAAGTACTGAACAATGGTACTTACTACAGACAAGCAAAGTTGCACTAACTAAACTCTGCAGACTATTTCTTGCCACTGACCTACGGGTGAGATGTCTACATGCACCATCACCATCTTATCAACCTTGGAGAACCTAACAGAGTGGTCTTTCTACTCATAAACATGATGATGAAGACATGCCGCATCAGATTTGTTGGGAAGCTTTACAAGAACCACATCCTTCGTAATCGAAGGCACAACCAGGAAATTGTTGTGGTCAAGTACAGCCTCGAGAACACGCCTGACAACAATGCTACAGGAAAACACTAGTTCAGGACACGTGGCGACAAGGACACAACAACTGGATAGTTCAGCAGCAGAACTCATCATCAGGTCTTCCAGTTCACACGACATGACTTTGAGAACTTCATCTCCACCGTGGACCTGGTTCTAATTCAAACAGAAACCATATTTCATTACTACCTCTGTTCAGAAATATAAGATGATTTTTGATATTATACTCCATATATGACTACATATACGCATAGAAATGAGTGAACAAAGACACTACAACATGTCTTCAAAGGCATGAGAGCAGATGGATTACATGCAATATCCATAACACAAGTTACTGAGGCAAATATACCCTCTTAAAAGGTAGCATTGATGTTCATAAAGTACTCCCTCCGTCCCAAAATTCTTGTCTTAGATTTGTCTAGATACGGATGTATCAAGTCACATTTTAGTATTAGATACATCCATATCTAGACAAATCTAAGACAAGAAATTTGGGATAGAGGGAGTAGTTGAAAGTAATCTATAAGAAATCAGTGTCAACCTCTCGCATGTTTTGATCAAAAGAGGAATTTAGAACCGTCATTTGGCACACTAAAATCACATGCAAGATCACCCAGAAAGTTGTACTACCAGTACTAGTACTGCGTGTTAGATGAAAAAACACGATCAAGATCGAGAAAAAGATCGTCAACAAGAGACATTACCTGGACTTGCTTAATGAGGGATCCTGGAGAGGGGGGCTTGGACAGGGCGATGGCTTTGAGCTTGTCTATGGTAGTCTCGGCGGGGTGCTTGCGCTTCTTCATACCATGTGCCTCGACGGTTTTGGCCAGAGCCATAGACATCACGTCGGCCGGTGCTCCGGCGTCCATCCAAGAGAGGAAGCTGAGAGAGAAGAGTGAAAGGAGGAACGAGATGAGGGAGAAGCGAAGCGAGTGGGGGTTTTCTTCAAGAGAGGAAGCTGAGAGAGAAGAGTGAAATGATGGTTGCTTCGTCCGTCCAACTTACTGCTGGAAAGGAGGGGGTTTTGTGATTTGACGGCTCATTGGGCATTACTGCGGCATTTCGATCGGGGTAGTCTACCGTCACTCTACTACGGAGTAATTTAGTGCATGGCTGGTGGACCCAGGTGCTGGCTGTCCCACACGTCGGCGAAAGTGAGTAATTTAGTGCATGGGTGGAAGAGGATCCGCACGGTAGAGCGTGTCCACTATTTTTCATTCTGAAGAAAAAATGATTACAGCAAGCGTTTCCACTCTTACGACGGAGGAGTGCGAAACACGGCAGCCACTTGAACATACACAGTGCTCCTACTACTAGGCATGTGCAGTGGTTCATACGTTAGTACTACACAATCTTGTTGCTAGTGTAGTACAGTAATATATGACGATAACAAATGATGTTGTGCGCATGTCAACTACTCCTATATGTAACATAGTACCGCTTTTTCGATTGTCCGGTTGAGAATGAACGGTGAGATCAATGTTAACAGAACTAGGTCCACAGCGCACGGAGAGTACGGTGCTATAGTACTCCATGAAACATGAACCATATGAAGCACATCCTATAGTGTTAGACAGGGTGTATGAAGGGTGCACGGGATGGGAGAAAAAGTTCCCTTCTCGACCCACTTTTGGGTGTTTGGTAGAGTGCATGAAGGGTGCGTGAGTCCACACTAGTAGGTTGACAAAAATACACGAAGAGGAAACAACTATATTGAGATGAGAATGCAACCAAACACACCCACACGCTTTGTGCTACAGTGACTGATCTGCATCGTCTGAGTTTGATCCAACGGTCATGTTGCGCCGAGACATGGACATGCCCATGCAGAGGGCGCCTAAACACCACCGAAGTCCATCTGCTCTTCGAGGCGCACGACGTTGGTGATGCAGGGTGCAACCGCCCATAGAGCCCACTCCCGGTCAACGGGAGCCAGCTCGTCAAAGACGGCGTCCAATGGCACGAATGGATTCCGGTGACGGAGCCCTGAAAGGATTTGCCCGGCAACGGCGATGGCAGCGTGCAACCCCTCCTTGTCCAGCTCAGCCCCCACCATCGCACGGAGACGGCTCAGCTCCTCGGAGATATAGGTGAAGAAGGAGACCAGGTCAGGAAGCCGCAGCTCGTTGAAGTCGACTGGGTGGTCGAACGGGTTTAGCCCGATGGCCGACATCGTCGCGCTGGCACGACGGTAGGCATCGCGCAGCCGCAACACGTGCGTGGCAACTTGGTTCACCAAGTGGCTGAGGCGATCCTGGACCGCGTCATGATCGGCCCACTCGCGCTCTAGCCGGCTCCCCTGACGGCCTATCGTATCTCCCGCTTTCTGCAGCAACGCCGCCGATGCCTCGAGCATCTTTGTGGTGGACGCCTGCCGCTTTTGAAGCTCCGTGAACTCCCACACATAACGGAGGAGCATGGCACTCCTCTCCTCCTTGAGCTCACGGAGCTCCACGTCCTTGGCCCTGAGCTCTGCATCCTTGGCATGGAGCTCCTGTGTCAGGCGCCTCACCTCGAACTCCGTGATCTGCTGCGCCGCCATGGCACCAGGTAGAAGCAATGGGGAGAGGAAGCAAAGGGGGTGAAATGGCTGAAAGGCAATGCAATCTACGGGAAGGCGGAGGGAGCCAACCGAGGAGTGGGGAATCTTTTGGTTTTCACCACGGTAAAACACCAGTCGACGACTTCTCACATCAGGGAGCAGTGGGTTTTTACAGGCGGAGTCACCGTGACTAATTGCTACCGCGCCTGCTCCCGTCAATCAAAAAATTAAAAATCCTGCCGCGCCTGCTCCCGTCAATCAAAAAATTAAAAATCCTGCCGCACCCAAACACCAGAGCAAGACCGCGGTGGATATTTAAATTTACCAGCCGGCAAGTAGATAAAAAAAGGGGTGAAAAAACAAATGTGGCGGCGGCCTAGCTAATCGGTCGAACTAGCCCAACTAGCTAGCCACCGTGCTTCACTGATGTACTCGGCGGGAAAGGTGGTCTTTTGTGATTTGAGGACTCATTTACTTGCTTTGGCGCTACAACCGAGGAGGACCCAGAATACGCGCGGTAGGGCATCCCACGTCAGGAAGAATATATGTGTGCACCACCCGGGAGGACCCGAAATCGCGCGGTAGGGTGTGCCACGTCTTGACACGGAGGAAAAATGTGCGTGTAAAAATATACTGTATCAGATGTAGTACCTATGGTTCGACCTCGGGACCCAGCCAATCGGTCGAAAACACCCAACTAGCCACACAGCTTCATCATGCAAATGTGTCACGGTCAGCTCCATCTCGACCAGCCACAACGTCTCTTGTTCTAGGTGATTCTTCTATTTTCCAAGCTTTTTTTAGTTGTAATAACACCACGGCAAGCTAGCGCCGCTCTTCGTGTGTGCCCGTGCAAAGGTTAGACGATGGAGAGAAGAGATATTGAGATCGCAGACCTGGGACCCACCCGTAAGTGAGACAACGGTCATGCACGTGTTGACGAGGCACTCCCTCTACTCTACTCAACGCGAGTACTCTATAAAATCAAGTTATGGGACAAAGCCAACAACCGTTCGTTTTTTCAGGCTATCAACTTACGCTTTGTAGTCCAGGTTGCCAGTTCGAATCTCGTCTTTCAGATTTGTTAGTTTAAGGTCCAAATTTGATTAATGACAAGTGGGACCCCCGTGTGTTGTTCCGATATTTCAGTGTAGGATGGTTTTTTGGAACAAACACTTTGCATGGTTAGACAAGTAACGACACGAGTTACACGTATTTTGCAAGTTTACGAACAGAAATGACAGCGGCATAGAATATCACATCAACCCCGCAACTTAGATACTATGGTGATACGAGTTTTTACACCGTTGGAAGTGAGATCCAATGGCTTGGGAGTAGTCTTTGTAATTATGCGCAATTTCCAAACTCTCCAAAGTTTTTTTTGCAAATAGAACATTCAGGCCTCGTGTGTGCCGCTGCATCTTCGATCCAATGGCTCCCCAGTGCTAATATTAGGTGCTCCCCGTAGCTTAATTACCCGCTATGGTGATATGAGCATCTAGGTCGTATGATCAGTGATCAGATGGCATATGCATAGTACTTGTACTTTCTGCGCATTTCCCAAACTCTATCAACCGTATATTGCAAAAACATTCAAACCTCCTACTGTGGGCCGTTAGATCTCAGTGAACTCGTATCACCATAGAATCTACGGTGCGGGAGCACCTCATAGTCTCCCGTGCGAGAAAACATAAGGTGCTATCGCAGCTTGGATGCTACGGTGATACGAGCTTGGAGGTCGTTTGATCTGAGATCCAATGGTATCTGAGCAGTCTTTCTGCTTGTAAGCAGTGGCCGAACTCTTTTGGGGATTTTCTGCAAAAAACCATTCGAACCACCGAGGAGGTGTTGGGTCACAAATCCAACGCCTCCGAAGAGCTTGTATCACCAAAGCATCTAAGGTGTGGTGGCACATGATATTCTTACATACAGGAGAATATGATGTCCTCCTTCATCTTAGATGCTACGGTGATACGAGCTTCGAGGTCGTTGGATATGGGATCAAAGGGCATCTAAGTAGTTTTTGTACAAATTGTGTGCAATTCTCAAACTCATCAAGGTTTCCTGCAAAAAAATTAAGACACATCATGTGAGCTGCTATATCTCAGATCTACAAGCTCCAAGCAACTCGTATCGGCATATACCATGTAAGGTATGGGGGCACATGATATTCTCCCAGGGAGGAGGGGTGGGGGGTGCACAACCAATCGGTGGTTGGGAGGGTGGGGACAAATATAATCTAAACAACCCTAAACAGAGCTCCACAATTTTATCTAAGGTCGAGGGGTTGACCCCCGACAATCATAGCTCCGCCTAAACACAACATTTGCATGTACTGTAGTACTAGACTTAATATTCATGTTTCAGTTTCATGTTCATTTTAAATATTGAACTGAGGACCATGGATGTCTTACATTTTACTCCCTTCGTTCCTAAATATTAGTCTTTTTAGAGGCTTCAAATGGACTGGCACATACGGATGTATATAGACATATTTTAGAGTCTAGATTCACTCATTTTTCTCCGTATGTAGTCACTTGTTGAACTCTCTAAAAGACTAATATTTAGGAATAGAAGGAGTATTTTTGAACTCGTGTCATATATGCATGGGTTGGAAAAATATATGCACTATACTTATTGGATTGTTGTTGTGTTCGTGCGTGTGTGTCTCTCTGTGTGTGTGTGTGTGTGTGTGTGGTCATATGCTTGATACATACAAAGTTTTCTCACCTCCATATTGTTCATCTTTTAAATTTGAATTTGCATTGAAAAGCTTACTAGGGATACCATGAAATGTGAAATCCACGTTGAGATCACTATATCACAAATTCACTCTAATTCAACAACTCGTCATAAATAAATTACCACGTTGAGATTAGTATTTGCAAGGAAAATACGGGTAGTGTAATACACATAGATTCGTTCGGCAATTTAATAGGTTCCTTTCATATTCTCAAATGATAGGACCCAACGGCGTACCAGCCAGACCTTGGCTCGTGTTGATCCTAAAAAAACGGGCTTGTGTCCTTCGGTGGCGTGCGTGGTACGCACATTAGGCAACCCCAACCAGTCGAGCCTCAGCATTTCAAGTCGAAGTATCCGGCGGCCAAAATTCCAGCCCTAGGAAATTCCCCTCATGTCCCCGGTCCATAATGACTACCAATGAACAACGGAGGGATGCTTTAGTAACTAGACAACGTTACCTACCGTGCCGAGCACGGTTCAATTCCCTTGGTCGCCGCTCGTCAAGGTCACCCGTTAACTGCATTGCCTAGTACTACTACTACTACTACTACTACACCAGGATGAGCACAAAATTGAGCCCGTTTGTTCGTGCCTAGTACTTGAGTTAATATATCAGGCAATGCACTGGTATGGAGGGATTATCCTTTTACTCCCTCCTTTCTGGTTTATAGGGCTTATCTCAAAATTTTAGTTTTCCCATTTTATAAGTCTCAATTTGGTTGTTCCCCATCACATGTTCAGATTTCAAGGTGCAATAAATCATTACATGCAAGTATTAAGAGAAAATTGACCAATGCATGTACTTTATGCATGCATGCATTGCAATTAATGCATTTGTAAACACAATTTTTGAGGAAAACAAGCGCATTAATTGAGTGGTTTTGCAAACTACAACAATTGTTCCACCACAAACCATCTACCTTGGTTGGTGAGATTTTTGAATTGAGCCCTATAAACCGGAAAGGAGGTTTAACTAAGCAAAATGTTTGACCAAATCCTTTCTTAAGAAATACAACAGGACAGATGTACGGCTTGAAAATTTATTGCATGATGCAGGTTATGATATTGTTTTGAATCCTGGATCTTAAATTTCAAAAAATCCAAAAGTGAGCATAAATTCTTGAAACTGAGCATGGTCACATGATATGGCACAAATATTACTTTGTAAGTTTTTTCTTCAATTTGAGACAAGCTGCTTATGACAAGTTGCACAAATGAAGAGCCAAGGTATTTTGGAACAAAGACCTGTCACGTTAAGGCAAACGCTTTCACTATTGAAACCGTGGGCGTTTACGTGCTGCCACGAGTACCCGCTTCTCATCGGCAGGTGTCGTCCCAGCAAGCGTGTGAGTCGACGGGAGGCGTGCGAGCAGACCGCTACACTGGCTGTCAGGGAGGCGTGCGAGCAGACCGTTGTGCAAACTCACCGGGAGGCGAGCCCTTTGACCAGGCTCCGCCGCCCACCGTCGTCCCAAATGCTCCCACTTTTAATGTCGCCAGCGCCACAGTTTAAAATCAACCCCGCACTACCCGGTATCACTACAATCCTCTCTCTTCCTCTCCGATTCTCCTGTCGTCTAACTCCAACTAGCCTGACCTAAACGTACGCCATGCCGCATCACGATGGTCTGCCCTTAGTGTTCCAGTTTCATGAGGAAGACACCCAGCCGGAGTCTCAAGAGCATAAGGAGCTTTGGGACGAGCTTGAACTGGCCTTGCGGCAAGACGCTGCGCTTGTCCCCACTCCCGTTCCAGCTCCCGTCGCCCCGACTGCGCCAGCGCCCATCCCCGTGGCATTGATGGGCTGGGAGCCGCACATTGTCACCGAGCTTGATGCCACGGGGTTCCACGAGGTCCCCGCCGACTTTCACGCGCCCGTGCACCTGCCAGCGCATGCGCTTGCGTGTGCACTGACGCGCACGCCCGTGCCGGTGCCCGTGCACCTGCCAGCGTATGCGCCTGCGTGTGCACGGATGTGCGTGCCCGTGCTGGTGCCCGTGCACACGAATGTCTCCGCCACGCCGTTGATAGTGCCTGTCCCCGCACGGGTGCCAGTGCCTCCCTCAGCTGCATGGATGGCCGCCGTCAACCGCTTCCTTGCACCAACACCAGTCGCCTCCTCCCGCCAGTTGACTCGCTCCGAAGTCTAGAACATTTTGGCCTTCCTTGAAGCTAGGCCAACGTCCAGGAGTACGCCAACAACGGCGCAAGACGCCGCCGTCGCCGTCGGTCAGTGGCCCGACGACACAGAGCACGGCAAAGGAGCCGCTTCCCACCGCGAGACGCCCCCGCTGCTGCCGCGTAATCTAAATTTGCCATGAAAAACATTCAGATTGCCATGCTTAAAATCCGAATGTTTATCATTTCCGTTTATTTTATAGCGATCGTCGTATAATTTAAAGTTGGAGTCAGAATGAACGAAATGTATGGTTTGATCGATTGAATGTTCTGCTAGAGCCGTATCAAATTAAATATAAAGGGACATTTACATCTGTGCCCCTAACTCGAAGCCACTACTCAGATTTGCCCCTAATTTTTAGGTATGCTCAGTTTTGCCCCTCTGCCGTTAGTGTCACTTATAGAAATGCCCTTCCGAGCCGTTACCGTCCAGTCAAAGGGTGTTGACCGCTATCTAGGCGTTTGTTGGACATTTTGCCCCTGACTACATGTGTCACTTACAGGTGGGACACACTGAAGAAAAACAAAAATAAAAACCATATCCACTCTCTCACTCACTTACATGTGCACCCATCACAGAAAAAAGAAAAAAAATAAAAACTCAAACCATCGGCATTAAGCCGCTGGCGAGCCACGGCAGAGGGCATGGGAGCCCTGTCCGGCGACCAAAACGGCGTTGATTTCATCCTGTGCGCATGCCTGGGCTTGCTCGGACTCGAACTGAAGTGGCAGGACGAGCAGGGACGGCCGGAGTGTCGGCCATGGCCGAGGCCAGCGGTGGCGCCGGTCGAAGCATGGTGGCAGAGGGGCTGGAAGGCACGGGGGAGAGGGGATAGAAGGCACTGGGAACAAGGCCTCACCGCGTGCATGCCAGAGTGGTAGAAAGGACTCCCGAGGCCCGATGGCGAGCACATGTACCCCGTCTACGGCCGCCGGAGCGAGGTGCCGTGAGTAGGTGGCTGTACAAAGAGGAGCTCATCGGCGAGTTGTCTGGAAGATCCACGATGACATATGGATCTTAGGAACGGTAACTTAGCGTCAGGGGATCACGGACGACGGCGAATCGAAGATGGCGGCCGATGGACAGATCCGGCAGAGATGGCTTCGGTTGAGAAGTTGAAGGGCACCCGACGTCTCAATCTTCGGCGTGGTGATTCCCAGCTTGACGGCGGGCATCAGGGACATGGCGGTGCGGCCTCTCGATGACATTGGCCATGGGAGCGGCGATGCTCAGGTGAGCACGTGAGCGACATGCCCTCGGCCTTGGCAGAGGGGGAGGATGACCAGCCAGTGGGCTGGCCTCCCTGGGCCATCGTGGGCCAAAAGGTAAGCGTGTCCTTTCTCTTTTATTTTTTAATTTCTGTTTTATATTTTTCCAGGGGAAAAAATGTCCAGTAGACGCCCAGAAAACGGTCAACGCCCTTTGACTGGACGGTAATGGCTCGGAGGGGCATTTCCATAAGTGGCACTAACGGGAGAGGGGCAAAACTGAGCATACCCGAAAATTAGGGGCAAAACTGAGTAGTGGGTTCAAGTTAGGGGCAGAACTGGAATTGGCCCAAATATAAAACATCATCAAGTCACATGTATTCCTTGTCATCCAACGACCTAGACTGCTTCAATGTCGAGCGCTACATGTTTAGCGTGCAGTTAATTTCATGCCAAAAATAGTGCTAATCACATGACAACACGCAAATAATATCCTAGTAGTTAATATCCGCATGCACTTAATATACTTCCAAATTAACGTGCATTGCACGTACACACTGACTAGTGTTGCTAGTACGTGAAACCGGTGCCTTGACTTGTGAACGCGTCCAGATCTGGTCAATGGCAACATTGCCCGCGAGTTTTTCCTGTTTGCCCATGCGTCTAAACGCAGAAGGGGAGGAGAGAGAGAGAGCACACATGGAACCCACCAGTAAGTGAAGGCGAATAGTACTAAAAATAATATTACATGTTATCCATCAATTAGGATGTGGTAATATAAAAACATTATGTGAACAAAGGGGGTACAACAAACATTGCTATTCTCCGTATGTTGCCTATTGACGTGCGGCTTGAAGGCCCGGTCGCATGTTCGATCCTTGTCCTTTATTTTTTAATTTGTATATGGGTCTAAATTTGTTTCATGACATGTGGGCCCCTCGGTGTGTAGTTTGTAGCACTTTAATTTGTGGGTCGAAATTTGTTCCATTCCAAGTGGACTATCGGTGTGTAGTTTTGTAGCTTATTCATAATAATTAAAGAGAACAACATAGTTTTTTCAATAATACGATGGTGCGACGTTTAAGGCAAGAAAGGACGTGCGAGAGAGCGATGACCGAGCCAGAGGGAAATCAACTAGGGGAGTTGCGTGGGTTGCAACGGTGTTTGGAGTAGTTGTGGGCCGAATGCTATGAAAATATAATCTAAAATGACCGGAATAAATGCCTACACAAATTGATCCAAGGTTGGAGTGCCCCTCGCAATGTAAATAGCTCCGGCTTTGCAAGGGATGGAGAGGTAGTAGCTTCAACGCGTGGAAGATATGGTATGAGAAAGCGAGGTCAATCGAGAGACATATAGATAGAGAGACAAAGTGAGTGTGGTCTGACATTCATTGAACAAATATATATGCTCCAGAGAGATATTGTCCGATTGAGCTTTTGGTAAGGGTGAGGGCTATAAGATAGAGCTTGAGAGATGATCCAGTCACAGACGTGTAGATATATTTTATGCGTGGGAGGAAGCAAGGTCAACCGATCACATAGGGTCGCCGTGCGATCGAAAGAGTGAGATGGGTTGGAGAGAGTGACCTAGATAGACGATGTGCGTGAGAGAGTATACAATGTGAATAGGTCGAATTGGGCTCAAACATGGTGATATATCGTTTTTGTCCAAGAAAGAGCGAGGTAAATCGAGACATATATATATATATATATATAGAGAGAGAGAGAGAGAGAGAGAGAGAGATTGAGTGAGCGTGGCCCACCATGAGGTCGAAAGAGTGGCGGCGGTTTGGATGAACTGACCTAGATAGACAATCTACGCGAGAGAGTATAGAGTGTGTCGATCGAGGTCCGAATAGGGAGATATATCATTTGTGTGTGAAAGAAAACAAGGTTAAACGAGACTCAGATAAAGAGAGCGAGTGTGGCCCGCCGTGCGGAAGAAAGAG
>NC_057798.1:479802734-479807736 GCF_018294505.1 Triticum aestivum | reverse complement strand
GGCATGGGGTGCAATGGCGGGTGTGTGAGGTAAAAACATTTGGTAACAGGAGTGGAAAAAGGGGTTGTGTAGTTGAGAGACTTAGAGATCGAAACATGGAGAGAAAGAATGAACGTCTATTGGAAACCGATAGCTTGCTAAGGTGGTTAGGAGAGGAAGATTGACCGATACAGGAAGTATGTACCGTTTGTGCGCGGGAGGGGGGGGGGCTAAAAACAACATTTGAATGTACATAGTACGAGACTTAATATCGATGTTTCAATTTGGTGTACATTGTAAGATTTGAACCGAGGACCAGGCATACGGGTAATTATTTCGAATTCGTGCCATACTAAGTTTTGAAAAGTTGACATTGGCTCAATTTGTTGTGCTATTTTGTAGGTCATATGTTTGAATCCATCCAAAAGTTTTCTCACTACCATGGTGTTCATCATATACATATGTATTTGTATTAAAAAAGTAGCATGGATACAGTGAAATGCGAAATCCACGTTAGAATTGGAGATCGCTACGTGACACACACTCTAATTCAAATAACTAACTACATGACACACACTCTAATTCAAATAACTAATTATGTGACACACTCTAATCCACGTTAGCGTGCGTACCATTTTGATTTTTTTCAAATAACTCCTCATTAATTAATTTATAGTCCTCCCTCTGTTCACTTTTATAAGACCTTGAAAACATTTCAGACAATGTGCAAAACAGTTCATTTTAAGTTGTCTGAAACGACTTACAAAAGTGAACGGATGGAGTATCTCGTTTCGAATGACTAATTATTGCAAGGAAAGCACGAGCATGGTAATACATACAGATTCGTTTGCAAATGAAAGAAGATTCGTTTGCATTCTCAAATGTAGGCGCACCAGGCAGACCAGGGTCGTGTTGGGGTGGACACTGCTTCGGTGCCTTAAAGGCAACTGCCCTTTGGTGACTGACATGTGGGCCAGCCACCTGTTGAGCCCACATGTCATGGACACAAAGGCAGGTGCCTTAGGGCACCGAAGCATAGTCCTGTCAGGGTGGTCGCGTGTGTCGGACGGACGCGTAGCACCCAGCCACCCACCCCCCGAAAAAGGACGACGACAATATAAGTTCGCGCTTCCACGTTTCGGATTGAAATATCTGGCGGCCCCAATTCCAGCCATACAAAATCTCTCTTCTCCACCATCCCCTTCCACGCCCAGATTGCTCAAATCCCTAATTCGTAGCCATCCCTCGAATCGCCCCTCGTCTCGTCTCTTTTCTCACCGTTCCCCACCTTTGTGCCGGACAACGACGACGAAGATGATGGTCGCGCTTCACCACCGCACCGGAGTTACCTCATCTACGCCCTCGTCCACCGCACCGGGTGGTCCACTAATAATGTCGGCCGCCGCAACCGACGTGCCTCACAGACACTGAGTTCCATCGCATCAGGCGCACTTCACCAACACCGTCTCCCCGCTCACCGGGGCTACTTCACCAAGCACATCGTCGCACCTCCTCCCCCGAGGCCGTTGGGGCTTCACCAACGGTCTCATCCACCGCATCGTAGCGCTCCGCTGCCACTCAATATCTGCATCCGTGTGCGGCCAGCCAACGCTAGTGCATCACCCTCAACGGCTCTGAAGTGACCCGCACTCTAGCTAGGCGAGCATGCCCAAACGCCGGCCTGAACTAGGTATCCACACATCACTCCCTTGTGCACTGTTCCAAAGATGTTTGGATATCCTTTCACTGCTCTCTTAGCTTACACGCCTATGCAACTCTGACTTTAACTCTTATTTCTTCTAGAGATATCATCTGAAACAAGCAAATCCATTTTTTAGCGAAGCATGACGTGGCTACGGGATCTGGTACACATCCTGCGCACCCGTATAACCTTGTAAGTATCCGTCCTTCGGTACAACATCAAGGTCGATTCCTCTTATTTGATCAACCATTCGCCGTGTCAAAAATGTAGAGGGGGATGCAAGGAGCACAAGGCCTACACATCCAAGCAAGTGGTAACATGGACTTGTACATGGAACATCCCAAGCACAAGCAGAGTTGCAGTGAGCCTGTACAACGAGCTAGCGTAAGTCCCTGCATTTCATTTAATCCATACTGGCATTCGTGTATGATTCGTGTGTAGTGGCTGATCCACGAATTCAAGTTACCAGGGGCGAACATTTAACTTAAAAAATACGAAGGCACTTGCACTCCGGAAATCAACATAACTTGAGAAATGTGAAGCTACATGCACTTTGAAAACCAGCTAATGATCCAAAGTAGTTCAGATTATAAACACTAAATGATGCAAGCACCAAAAACCGCAAAATGCAACATGGTGTACAAGGACTACAAACATGGTCTGTACCTGCTTGAATTATTCGTTCTCTGGTTGAAAATATCGAAGTGTAATTGCACGTATAACCAGCTACAAACATGGTCTGTACCTGCATATCAATATATCTATCCTGCACAAGTATGCCAATAGTTTCAAACAACAGATTAGAAAACTATTTATGCTATGTTGTCATGATACGAGGACTTTCTGGTAGATGGCCTCGACGTTTCCTCAAGCTATGAAAATGCACTATAATTTGCTTGTCATCAATGCCTGCAAATCTTTGTCTCTCTCAACATAGTAGATCATCATTAGACACTAAATCCTTCAATGAGCTTGCAAAATGCTTGCATTAGATCCCTCATTAGACACTATATGTTCATCACCAGGAGCATGTAAAATGTTTGCATCAAATCCTTCATTAGCAGTCTGTTCATTAGACACTTCAGGCTCAAGAACAACATGAGCTTGTATGTTTGCACCGGAAACTTGATTAGATACATCAGATTCAGTCAGTTCAGTATTGATTGGGGGAGTTATAAAATAAGTAGAAACTGGTTTCATTTTCTCATAGATTCCCTACATACAAGCAGTTTTACAACACCCTCAGGTTTAACTATTGGCCAGAAATTGAAGAGTTGAATTAGATATAATCAGGGATGTGATGTACCTGCTCGTTGCACATGCTACTCTTGCAAGTTGCAACTATCCGTTTGCGCAAGCTTGATGCCATGCCCGTGCTGCCGCCGCTGCCTCCCACACAGGCTACACCCAGGGTTGGATCTTCATCTTCTTGTCCTTCCATTCGCTTGAAGCCCGGCGACCGCCCTCCAACGAGGGCACGAGGAAGTGCTGGTCGGTCTGTCCAGTGGCAGCTAGGTAAGGAGAAAACCAGACTGGAGACTGGAGCGAATGAATTGGGATTTTTCCTGCTGTCAATCAATATGGGAGGCGCTCGTTTGGGCCGCGAGCCTGCTATAGGGCCTGCCTTGCACTTATGTTATTGGCCCAACCAAATTGAAACCTTTTTCTTCATTTTTTACATTGCTTGCTCGTGCGTTGGGACGAACAAAACTAGCGTGGGCCAACCTGGATGACTCAAACTAGGTGCACACTTTCCAGCCACCTGAGGCGGCCGCCCATACCAGCCCCTATGGTGGCGTCGCCCCTTTTTGCGTGTATGATTGGATAGTGAAAAATATTCCAGTGGTGCTTTTGATTTACCCACATAATGGTTGAATTGCTTGTTTCTATGAACTGAGTTCGCCAATAATGTGAAGGATGCCAGTCTTTTCATCCTATTGTAGATTGCTTAGATCTCGATATGCCAAAAGTAATCGCATGAAATATACAGTAAAAGCTAGTGTGATGTGTTTGGCTACAACTAGTCTGACTACACGTTCTGATATAACATATCAAGGACGCACCATCTTACCAAATTAACCATTCGACTTACCCATGCAGTGTGGGAAGAAGTAAGTATTGAGACTACGTATCCAAGCAATTGATGCCGTGGACTCCTTTGTACAACCTTGTAAGCAAAAAATAAGTTGCAGTGTGCCTGTACAAAGAAATAGCATAAGTTCAGTTACCTACTTCTCGGAATTTTAGTTAGCCACCTATTGCAAAATTGTTCAATTACGTTGCTTGGCTTAATTTAGTTTGCTACTGATTACATAATGGAACAGCCTGTTAATCATATTGTAGACTGCGCCTATCTATGTGTTTAATACTTACTGTTAAGAATTACCTGTTTGCCTTAACTTAAATATCTAGTTGTTTGTTTAACTGCTTTGCTGCTGCAACAACGGGTTACAATGATGTTAATATACTTTTCAGCATCCAATTGAAACTCTTTAATTCCTTGTTTGTTTAACTGGTTTGCTGTTTGTAACGCCCCGGATCCGATGCGCCAGGTGACTGCCAGTTATTCGCCGTCATAGCCATGTCATTTGCTTGCGTGTTGCATTTTATCATGTCATCATGTGCATCTCATTTTGCATACGTGTTCGTCTCATGCATCCGAGCTTTTTCCCCGTTGTCCGTTTTGCAATCCGGCACTCCTATGTTCCCCGGCGCCCCGTTTTGCCTCTTTTCGTGAGCAGGTATTAAACATTCTCGGAATGGACTGAGGTTTGCCAAACGGCCTTGGTACGCCACCGGTAGACCGCCTGTCAAGTTTCGTGCCATTTGGAGTTTGTTTGATACTCCAACGGTTAACCGGGGAACCATAAAAGCCTCTTTTGTTTGCAGCCCAACACCCCTCCAAAGTGGCCCAAAACCCATCCTAACCCCCTCCATGCTCTCGGTCGTTCGATTACGATCGTGTGGGCGGAAACCACACTCCATTTGGACTCTCCTAACTCCCCCTACCTATAAAAATGTCCTCCCCTTCCATTTTCGCGGATCAAACCCTAGCAAACTCCTCCCCGCCCCGCCGGACGCGTCCGTGTCGCACCGGACATGTCTACCGCCGCCTCCATGTCGCTCTAGCCAATAGGAGCACGCCACCTCAGCAACGCAGCCTCCCCGCGCCAATCAGGGCGCGACACCTGTCGTCGCCGCCTCCCGCCACCGTGCGGCACGGGGAGCCCATCGCAGGCCCGTGCGAGCCCTCGCGCCGCCGCCTCCCGGCCCATCCGCGCCTCGCGCCGCCGGCCCGAGCGCCGCCGTGCAGGCGCGCCG
>NC_057798.1:479793700-479802085 GCF_018294505.1 Triticum aestivum | reverse complement strand
GCGCCTTGCCGCACCGCTCCAGCTCCGCCGCCCCACGCCCGTCGCCGCGCCACTCCGGTCCCACTCCGGCGAGCTCCCTGGCCGGCCCCCTCCTCTCCAACTCCGGCCACCTCGAAGACCGTGCCCGACGACCCGGATCCAGATCTGAAAAACAGAGGTTGACCCCGAATTTTGCCTAAGTCCCGAAATATTTTGCATTCTGGTGCCATGTTTGACATGCCATATCTCCTAGCATACTGCTCCGTTTTGCATGCATAATATATCAAAATGTTCGTTGTGTGATGCTCTACATTTCACTAGATCATTAAGGCGTGTGTTGCCGCGCTCATCCATCTTGAGAAAATACCAAAAGATATATTATGGTAAAATCTTGACAATACACATATTTGTTCAATATATGAATTGGTGGTCCATTATTACTCGAAACACCGTAGTCGTAAAATAATGGCATCACTAATAGTCCAGAAATACTTCAGTACTAACATATGGATTTGTTGTTGCCAAAAAAAATATACTAAAGATTTTCCCATTCAACAACAAACTTTGAAACGAACAATTTCAAAACATAAAGTGAGAGTGTAAATAAGTCGTGCATACTTTAGACATAGCATTGTGGGAGGTAGAGCACCGCTGGAATCCAAAGAAAAGCCACAACCTGCCTGTTCAAAATTTGCGTCACTTCTTCAAGCAGATGACTTCAAATGAACAGGAAGATATACTTGCTTAATAAGTGAACGGCATGGCTGACTAAAGGAGGGAAACCTAACTGAAATAAGGCAAGCAAGGGAGAAATGGAAGCAGAGATGACACCAGGGGAATATATAGCAATCCTTCGAGTTGTTCCGGATTCAGAGTCTCAGACATGCCCATTTGCTCGTGCAATCTTTCTACGAAGCACCGCAAAAAAGAATTTGTACCCAAGCATAGTTGAGAGATGGATAAGGAAGCCCAATTGCCCTACTGAGAGGCGAATGAAAACACCGAAAGAATCAGCTGCAACAACAAATTGATCTTAGCACTCTTGAGGCTTGAGGTACACATCCACCACCACGGCACTCATAGCCTCACATAAATGTAAATATTTAAAAAGATATGGCACATCACTGATTCACTTAACATGGTAGGGCACCGGCGAAGGAAGAGTAGAGGGCCAGTAGATGGCACCGCTGAGACACAAGGAGGATGGCGGCGGCGCAACACCTAGGAACATGGAGCAGGCAGTGGTGGAGCTACGGCTGGGCAAAACCAGGCCATGGCCCGCCCAGCTCAACTAAAGTTTAGAAGACTGGTGCTTAATTTGGGCCCTAAGAGCAAAACTTTAGATGTATATTGTACTGTTTTTTTAGCTAGCCCGCCCAAAGATGTGGATGTAGCTCCGCCACTGGGAACAGGGATAGAATTGGCGAGAACGAATCAGGCTCCTGCTTTGCGTGTTCGACTGCACCTCGTGGGCCTTCGACCTTACGGCCCGATTATGGACACAAATTGTAACTCAATCCGCGGAGCAGCGGCCCAGAAAACGGTGCTACGAGCAAACGAACAGGAATTAATTAGCGTAAACCGACGACCCAGTCAATCCTGCGTGTAGGTGAATGTGATCCGATGGCTAAAAGACTCGAAGCGCTTGGGGGCTCCTAGCTAGCTGACTTATACTGTTTAGTAATTCCATTGTGCCATGCTTGTTTGAGTCCATATTGATGCCCTAATAATCGTTGCAAGAGTGCTATATGATGTTGACTGCCGTCTGTTAACAGAACTTGATGATTTGTCTTTTTCGTTGCAATTTGTGTGTGCATCCTATGAGCATAAGCTCTACACGTGTTTTGTACTATGTCATGCCATCTTCACAATGGTGCCATCCATGTATTTTTGTAAGTCTTGTACTGAGTGCATCGAGCTTGTGAAGTAGGGTATTTGCTGTTACTGTTTTGCTTGTCTGAATCTGCTATATCCTGATGCTATGTTAACCTGCTTCTACAAGTCATTCTATGCATAATCTGGAGATGTTCACTAAGGATGATTTGTTGTACATGTCATGCTCTATCCCTCCATGCCACTGGTTGCATTTATTGCATGCTGTAGCTTGTTGTAATCTTGCTCTCAAGTTGCTAAATAACGTTGCTGTCAGCCTGTTAACATTAAGTTCAGTTTGGCCATGTGTTTTGCTAGTGATACATGTACCCTATGAACTTGCTATTTCCATGCTTAGCTTCACAAACATGTACTCTTACTGCTGGTTGTCTTGCCATGCCATGTATTGCTCTGTGGTGAGTGGTACAAGCTCACCAACATGCCTACTTATTGTTGTTCCTGCCATGTATGAATCTGTCATATCACTTGCTATGTTTACATGGGTGCCATTATATTTTCTGTACCCTTTTGGATCATGGTCAGTAAGGGACTTTTGTTCTATGCAATTAGTAGATTCATGAAATGCCTTTGTTTGCCATGATAAGTTTATGTAACATGTCGTTTGATAGCCCTAAACATTGCAACCTGATGTTATTTCTGCTAATGACTGAAACTGTTATTATTTGCAATCTTGCCATGTCCTTTTTGAGCATGTTCTAATGATTTCTGGAGATAGCTCAGAGTTCATGTTTTGTCATGCTTTACCTATAATTCATGCCCATGCCTTTTTTTATTACGTTGACGTGTTGTAGCATATTGTTTTGATGCTTGCTAGATGCCTAGTTGCTGTTTTGGACAGCTTGTCCTTTAAACTTGTATAGAGTGCATGTGTTGAACCGTTGCTCCGTTTCGAGTGTGCTCTATATGAAACTTGCTTGATTTTTCATGTAGTTTCATATTATCATGTTGCATCCTTGTTTTGAGGTGTGTGCTTGATGTTTGTATGCATTTTGCATCAATGCCATGTTTAACTTGTTTTGCTCATATCTTCTGGGCCGTAGCTCCGAATTAAATGAAGTTTATATGTAACTTGACAAGAATCTCATGCAGATCATCTTGGTGTATCTTAACTTGCTGTTTAACAACTTGAACATAAGGTTTATTCAGATCTGGACCAACTTCTAAATTTGCATATGAGGACTTACCGGAATTGTTATATGTTGTTTCCGGCCTCATTTAAACTTGCCTTGATGTGTTGCTCTTGTTTGCATCATCTCTTGCCATGAGTAGCTTCATGTAGCCTTTGTCATGCATCATACTTGAGTGTGCATCATGTCATGTATATGTGTGGTGTGTTTACTATGTTGTGTGCTTCTTCTCGATAGTTCCCGTTTCGTTGCGATCGTGAGGATTCGTTCGTCTACGCTTGGTTCGTCTTTGTGGCTTCATCTTCTTCGTGGACTCGTTCTTCTTCCTAGCGGGATTTCAGGCATGATGACCGTCACCTTGGATCTCATTACTATCATTGCTATGCTAGTTGCTTCGTTCTATCGCTATGCTGCGCTACCTATCTTTTGCTGTTCAAGCCTCCCAAATTGCCATGTCAGCCTCTAACCTTTTTCACCCTTCCTAGCAAACCGTTGCTTGGCTATGCTACCGCTTTGCTCAGACCCTCTTATAGCGTTGTTAGTTGCAGGTGAAGTTGAAGATTGCTCCATGGTGGACAGGATTATGTTGGGATATCACAATATCTCTTATTTAATTAATGCATCTATATACTTGGTAAAGGGTGGAAGGCTCAGCCTTATGCCTGGTGTTTTGTTCCACTCTTGCCGCCCTAGTTTCCGTCATACCGGTGTTATGTTCCCGGATTTTGCATTCCCTACGCGGTTGGGTGATTTATGGGACCCCCTTGACAGTTCGCTTTGAATAAAACTACTCCAGCAAGGCCCAACCTTGGTTTTACCATTTGCCTACCTAAGCCTTTTTCCCTTGGGTTTCTGGAGCCCGAGGGTCATCTTTATTTACCCCCACCCCCCGGGCCAGTGCTCGTCGTGAGTGTTGGTCCAACCTGTCAGCCGCCGGTGGCCACCAGGGGCAACTCTGGGCTGGCCTACCAGAAGTTTGGACAATTCGGCGTGCCCTGAGAACGAGATATGTGCAGCTCCTATCAGGATTTGTCGGCACATTCGGGCGGCTTTGCTGGTCTTGTTTTACCATTGTCGAAATGTCTTGTAAATCGGGATTCCGAGGCTGATCGGGTCTTCCTGGGAGAAGGTATATCCTTCGTTGATCGCGAGAGCTTATCATGGGCTAAGTTGGGACACCCCTGCAGGGTATAAACTTTCGAAAGTCATGCCTGCGGTTATGTGGCAGATGGGAATTTGTTAATGTCTGGTTGTAGATAACTTGACACCAGATCCGAATTAAAACGCATCAACCGCGTGAGTAGCCATGATGGTCTCTTCTCGGCGGAGTCCGGGAAGTGAACACGGTTTTGGGTTATGTTTGACGTAAGTAGGAGTTCAGGATCACCTCTTGATCATTGCTAGTTTCACGACCGTTCCACTTCTTCTCTTCTCGCTCTTATTTGCGTATGTTAGCCACCATATCATGCTTAGTCGCTGCTGCAACCTCACCACTTTACCCCTTCCTTTCCCTTTAAGCTTTGCTAGTCTTGATACCCATGGTAATGGGATTGCTGAGTCCTCGTGGCTCACAGATTACTACAACAACAGTTGCAGGTATAGGTTTTGCGATGATCATGACGCGAGAGCGATGTTTGCTTGTGTTGGAGTTCTTCTTTTGCTTCTTCTTCGATCAGGGGATAGGTTCCTGGTCGGCAGTCTGGGCTAGCAGGGTGGATGTCGTTTGAGCTTCTGTTTGTGTTTCATCCGTAGTCGGATGTTGATTTTGTGTTTGATGTATTGTTGTATTCGTGTGGCATTGTATGCCTTTTGTATGTATCCCCATCTATTATGCAATGTTGATGTAATGATATCCACCTTGCAGAAGCGTCTCAATATGCGGTCCTATACTTGGTGGGACCTTCGAGTCTCTTTAGGATAGTATCACATATTGGGCATGACAAGTTGGAATCAGAGCCTCGACCGACCATAGGAGCCCCCTTGTTTGATCGTGTAGTTTGGCCGTTGTTGAGTCTAGAAAAAAAACTGTTTTCTGAGTCTAGTTATATCGAAGAGTAGGAATTATTTTTACTCCTCAACCCCTTTGTCGCTCTGGTGAGAAATCTTGATGTAGGTATTTTGATTTATTTCTCTTCCCCTTCAAATTTTCTTTAGGTTCACGCAGTTGGTTTTTCGGTCGTTGGTTCTCAGCTCTTTTATCCGGTGCATTTCTCATTAAGTTGACTCGAGCCTCTTCATCATTGCCAAGTTCAATCCTCAGTTGTTTTCTTTTCCCACCCGCCCACCCCTTTTCTTCTCGGAGCCGGAGCCCGTAATCAAGTATCCATCCTACTCATGCGAAGCCTTTGCTTTCTTTCAACCGGTGTTTTCTCTTCAAGATATTCGTCGGTTTCCTCTTCCAAGTTGCCTTTGTTTTTCCCGCCCTCCCATCCTTTTCTTCCCGGAGTCTGACTCTCTCTCGACCATCAATTTAATTCGTACGGAGCCTCTTTAGTCTTCCCTCAATTATCTCAACCGGTGAATTCTCGTCTCGTTCGTCATTCTTCATCTCACTTTCTTCTCCGGTGGGTTCAATTCTAATTTTCGGTAGTGATTATATTCTTTCCTTGGATCAAGTGTTTTCCATGCTTTTCACCTCTCGCCAGTTTATCTTTCCAGAGTGCTCAAGACATCTCAGGAGATTCGTCTATGTTTGAATTAATTTGAGGTTGTCACCTCATTCAAATATTTCAATCATTCCGGTGCATCATCTACCTCTTCAAAAACCCTTTCCAACGGTGTTTTCTTTTAGTGGGCCCTAACCCACAGGTCTTTTCCCAGGATCTTACCTGACTCTTCTAATTATTCCAGAGCCATTCCTAATTCCTTTCAAGTTTGACGTAAGAATGAATTTCATCAGTCACATGCCTTTTCCAAGATCGATTTCAAATCATTTCATTGTTGGTGCAACCTCTTCGCTTTTCATTCTTCCGGAGTATCTCAGTAATTTTGGTGGTGTTTCTCGTCGTCATTTGAAGATCGAAGAAAAGTTTTTCCTCTAAATCTTGTCCGTTCTCTCGAAGTTTCGTGGTTTTAGCTTCATGTTATCCTCGAGAATTATTCCATTCGTCAGATATTCTTTTCTCAACCATCCGTAGTATTTTAGGAGTTGATTTCTGTTTCGTTTCACTGGATGCCATCATCCCAGAAGAATTCTTCGTCCTCACATTTCAGCTACCGTTATCCAATTATCCCGGTGCTTCATTCAAGTGTTCTTTAATCAGCTCATGATCTCTTTGTTCTTTTGCATCTAAATCCCCTCTAGCATATTTGTTCTTCTAATTCTTCCCGGTGATTCATTCCCTTTCTTTAGCCTATTTCAAATTCTTATGGTGGTTCCTTCATATTCCTTTTCCTTGATTATCATTCAATCCATTTGTTCTTTCCAATCCTACCGGTGGTGGATTTGCCTCTGGATGAACAGGAACCAGTGGTGTGGAGGGCTGGATGAATAGTAGACGGTGGAGGGGTGGCAGTGGAGGGGTGGTTGAACAGGACCCCGTGGTGTGGAGGGCTGTATGAACAGTAGACGATGGAGGGCTGGATGAACAATGAAGACTATCTGATTCTTAATTTTGTGCTATACCCCCCCTTAATCCTTTTCAAGAAGAATAAGTAGTATGCTAAATCCATTGCTTGTCATCAATTTAATTTGATGAAGGATAAGCATACAATAAATCTTATTCTTATTTCATTCAAGTGAGTAATCCCTTCCTTCAGAGTTTCTTCCTGATGAATAAATTCTAGTTCCAAGTGTTTTCATACTTTCTTTTCCGGAGTTCAAATTTCCTCGGCCATCTCGTCGGAACCTCCATCTAAATCGACACAAGGCTTTAGTCTTATTCTTTTCATCCTTCATTTCTATCTCATCATCCTTTTGTCACCGGAGTTCTTCATGGTGGTTCTTCATGATTTAATCCACTCTTCAAGTGTTCATCAAGATTCTTGTTCAAGGAGTTCTAGTATTTTTTTTCTTATTGCATCTCGAAGTGCAAATTATTTATCCGTAGATTTTTGAAATGGAGTTTTGCATTTCTTCATTCTTCTCATCCATTTAATGTTTTCCGCTTGTGGTTGGCGATCACCTCATAATTTTGAGATGTTATCTATAAGTCCACAACAAGCTTATTCTTTTCGTTGTTGATTTTCTCAACAACTCCGTTTAAAGCTTCCTTCTAAAGATGCTTTCAATTTCATTCGTGGCACAAGTTGTCATCTTCTTCTCCGCTCTTTTCTTTCAACTTTTTCAGTTCTTCCGGAGGCATTGTGTTGTTCCTCTCATCAACTATCGTTCCATTTTGTCAATCTCAGTTCCAACTCTTTCCATGTTCAGCCGGAGTGCTGCCTAAATCCTTTCAGTCTTATTCATTTCTTATCTCGTTCTACTCGAAGTGGTTTCATAGTCTATCTGATTCCGTGAGTTTTCGATTCTCGTCATTCTCTTTGTTAATATCTTCTTCTCGAGTGCTCTTGATTCTTTGCTTCTTCTCTTGAGTTCTTGTTTCACCCCATCCCTTTTCCCTTCCGTCTCGGTCCTAAGATCTCAGGACGAGATCTCTTGTTAGTGGAGGAGTGTTGTAACGCCCCGGATCCGACGCACCAGGTGACTGCCAGTTATTCACCGTCATAGCCATGTCATTTGCTTGCGTGTTGCAATTTATCATGTCATCATGTGCATCTCATTTTGCATACGTGTTCGTCTCATGCATCCGAGCTTTTTCCCCGTTGTCTGTTTTGCAATCCGGCACTCCTATGTTCCCCAGCGCCCCCTTTTGCCTCTTTTCGTGAGCGGGTATTAAACATTCTCGGAATGGACCGAGGTTTGCCAAGCAGCCTTGGTACACCACCAGTAGACCGCCTGTCAAGTTTCGTGCCATTTAGAGTCTGTTTGATACTCCAACGGTTAACCGGGGAACCGTAAAAGCCTCTTTTGTTTGCAGCCCAACACCCCTCCAAAGTGGCCCAAAACCCATCCTAACCCCCTCCATGCTCTCGGTCGTTCGATCACGATCGTGTGGGCGAAAACCGCACTCCATTTGGACTCTCCTAACTCCCTCTACCTATAAAAACATCCTCCCCTTCCATTTTCACGGATCAAACCCTAGCAAACTCCTCCCCGTGCCGTCGGACGCGTCCGCGTCGCGCCGGACATGTCCACCACCGCCTCCACGTCGCTCCGGCCAATAGGAGCACGCCACCTCAGCAGTGCAGCCTCCCCGCGCCAATCAGGGCGCGACACCTGTCGTCACCGCTTCCCGCCACCGTGCGGCTCGCGGGGCCCATCGCGGGCCCGTGCGAGCCCTCGCGCCGCCACCTCCCGGCCGGTCTGCGCCTCGCGCCACCGCGC